>NW_007252308.1:256447-279910 GCF_000164805.1 Carlito syrichta
GCTGATTTAGGGTTTTTGTGGTCTTCCTTTTCCAGCTTCTTTAGGTAGCTTGTTAGGTTGTTAATTTCTGTTCCTTCCATTTTCCTCCTGTGAGTTTGTAGGGATATAAATTACCCTCTTATTACAGCTTTTAAGGCATCCCAGAGATTTTGGTAAGATGTTTCTTCATTTTCACTTGTATCATGGTATCTTTTGATCTCTGTTTTGATTTCATCATTGACACAAGGGTTGTTTAGCATCATGCTGTTTAGTGTCCATATCTTTGTGGGTTTGGGGGGGACTTTGTTGGTGTCAATGTTTATTTTTATTCCACTGTGGTCCAAGAAGGTGCATGGTAGAATTTCAGTCCTTTTAAATTTGTTTATGTTTGATTTGTGTCCAAATATGTAGTCAATCTTAGAATATGTTCCATGTGATGATAAGTAGAATGTGTATTCTATGGTCTTTGGATGGAGTTTTCTGTAGGTATCAATTAAGTCCATTTGGTCCAGAGTCTCATTGAGGTTCTGGATATCTGTGCTGAATTTTTGTCCTGATGATCTGTCTAGAGTTGTGAGTGGTATATTAAAGTCCCCAGTTATGATGGTGTTAGAGTCAATGTCTTTGTTTAGTTTTCCTAGAAGTTGCTTCATGAATGTTGGAGCACCTATGTTGGGTGCATATATGTTTAGGATAGATATTTCTTGTTGATGGAGTGAACCTTTTATCATTATGCAGTGGCCCTCTGTATCTTTTTTAATTTTTGATAGCTTAAATGGTATTTTGTCTGTAATTAGGACCACGACTCCTCCTTTCTTTTGTCTTTCATTCGCCTGAAAATTTGTTTCCCGTCCTCTTACTTTGAGTCTGTGTATATCCTTTCTAGTGAGATGGGTCTCTTGAAGGCAATATATTATTGCCTGGTGATATTTTATCCATTTTGTCATTCTATGTCTTTTCAGTGGTGTGTTTAGTCCATTCACATTCAGACTAATTATTGAAATGTGAGAGTTCATCCCTATCATGGAGTTCTTATTGAGTTGTTGTTCTTCCACTTGTCTTTTTCTTTTTTTTTTTGTCTTTCTTTTGGTTTTGAGGTTGGTCGTGTATATTTTATTCTTTTCGCTGTACTCTTGTGAAGAACGTTGTTCTTTTTTCTTTTTCTTCTGTGTTTAGTAATTTCTTAAGTGTTTCATGTAGAGATGGTTTGGTGGCAGCATAAGTTCTTACGGATTGGGTATCTGGGAAAGATTTTAATTCTCCCTCACTGATGAAGCTTAGCTTGGCCGTGTATGTTATTCTTGGTTGAAATCGTTTATCTTTTAGGACTTTTAAGATAGGGCTCCAGGCTCTCCTAGCCTGCAGGGTTTCTGCAGATAAATCCGCTCCTATTCTGATTGATCTTCCATGGTAGGTGACCTGGCCTTTCTCTCTTGCTGCCTTTAGGATCTGTACTGACAGATTTTGTGTATCCACGGAGCAAGCACCTCTGAAAAATGTAGGGACCCAGAAGAACAGATTGTTGATTAAACCTTATCAAGAAGGCCTGTAGATTCCGGTTAAGGAGAACTCCTAGAACCGAATTTCCTTTTCATTCTCAGCATGATGCCCGGATTTTCCCTATCGATGTGGATTCCAAACTCTGTATACAAAAAGACACATGCCCAGAAATATCCTAGGGACGTGGAATCTATGATTCCTGGTTACCTTTTAAAATATGTACTAAACGTTTGGCAACTGCAAAACCCTTGTCCCCTCTCAAAATAACAAGAGACAAGGAAAGGGAAGGATTACAGGGTTCACCTTAAGACCAGAGTTGCATACAAATATGGCTAGAAGATTCTTTTTGTCCTGGAATCTGGCCTTAGATTTTTGAGGTACCTAACGGACTTGGATTGGCCGATACCCATTTAGAACTTTCAAGAGGTCCAGAATTTTGCTGGAGTCCTGAATTGACGGACTCATAATATCCGCATGCTAAATTGCTCCGAATCTTTTGGAGAGCTCGAAGCCGTGTTTCTTGGTTGTCCCATAGCAAACACCATGGGAATTTATTTGATTGAGGTCTCATTCAACAAAGATTCTTTATTCTTCCTTAGTTAGAGGCAGTGTAGTGTCCTGTATATGAGGACTATCTTTCCCAAGATTCCTGTTTCAAAACACTGATTCTTGTTTAGCCCTTAGTAAGATGCCAGGTAGGTTTTTTGATAGAGGAACCATGTAAAACAGATTTGTTCTTTTTTCTTAGCAAAGAGGCCATGTAGTTTCCTTTATATGAGGACTGCTATTACCCATATTCATGCCTTGAATCCCTGATTCTTCTTTAGCCGTCAGCAAGATGCCCTGTAGATTTTCAGGACTGAGGACTCGTATAACCCAGATTCCTTATATTTAGCAACAGCCGTGCAGTTGCATATATATTAGTATTCCCTTGTCCAGTCACATGCGTCGAAATCTGGATGCTTGTACAGACATTAGGAAGACGCCATGTATTTTTTTGAAGATGGAGAACACATATCACCCAGATTCCTTAATCTTTCTTACGAAAATTCCGTACAGTTACTTGTATTTGAGGATTTCATTTCCCTAGATTATGCTTCAAAAACACAAATTAGGGTTTAGCCCTTCGCAAGACACCTTGGAATTTTTTAAGGTATTGAGGACATGTGTAAACCAGATCCCTTATTGTTCCTTAGCAATACACGGTGCAGTTTCCTGTATATGAGGACTCCAATTATTCAGATTCCTACTCCCAAAACCTGATTGGTCGTTATCTCTTAGCAAGACCCCCTGTAGGTTTTTGGGATGGAGGACGCGTGTAATCAAGATTCCTCATTCTTCCGTGGCAACAGGTCGTGTAGTGTTCTGTATATGAGGACTCACATTACTGAAATTCCTAATTCATTCTCAGAAAGACACCGAGACATTTTTGGTGACCTGGAATTCCATTTGCCTGGATATCAAAAGAAAGACTCCCATAAAGTTCTTGTGGAATTGGAACCCAAGATTCCTGGTTCCCGTTTCAAAGACACCCTAAAAATGTGTTGACAATGAAGCCACGATAGTTGATTACACCTTGTCAAGTGACCTTGTAGATTTAGGCGATTGAGAACTCCAAGAACCGGATACCCTTTCCATTCTCAGCAATATGACCAGTTTTTCCCTGTCTATGTGGATTCCAAAACTCTGTATACAAAACTACAGATGCCCAGATCTTTCGTAGGGACGTGGAATCATGTTTCCTGGTTACATATTAGCAATTCGTACTAAATATTTGGAAACTGCAAAACCCTTGGCCCCCCTCCAAATAAAAGTACATACGGAAATTTAAGGGTTACCAAATTCATCTTAAGACCAGAGTTACATCCAAATACGGCAAGAAGATACTTTTGTTCCAGGAATCTGGCCTTAGTTGTCCCAAGGAATCTATGGGATTGTATTGCCAGATACCCATTTACAATTCTCAAGAGAACCAGAATGTTGCTGGAGTCCTGAAATGACTGATTTGTAATATCCACAAGCCTAATATCTCTGAAACTTGAGATGAGCTCATAGCCCTGATTTTTGTTTATCCTGTAGCAAGACACCCTGAGAATTTTTCAGATTCCTTACTAATTTATCAAAGATACCTTATTCTTCCTTAGTGAGGGGCCATGCAGTGTCCTGTATATGAGTACTCCCTTTCCTCAGAAACCTGTTTGGAAACCCCATTCTTGTGTAGCCCTTAGCAAGATGTGATGTAGATATTGTGACGGAGGAACCGTGTAAAACTGGTTTCTTATTTCTCCTTAGCAAGGGATCGTGTAGATTCTGTATATGAGGACTGCTATTACCTTTGTTGCAGTTTCTAAACCCTGATTCTTGTTTAGGCCACAGCAGATGGCCTGTTGAATTTTAGTACTCTGGACTGGTATAACCCCGATTCTTTTCCTTCCTTGGCAAGGGGCCTTGTATTTTCCTGTATAATAGGACTCTCATTACATAGATCCTGCTTCGAAGCTCTGATTCTTTTTTATCCATTTCCAAGATGACTTGTAGATTTTTGGGATTGAGGACTCTTGTAACCCACATTCCTTATTGCTCCTTATCAAAAGGTCATGTATTTGCCTGTATATAAGGACTCCGTTTCCCTAGATTCATGCACGAAAACACCCTGATTCCTATTTAGATCATAGCAAGACGACCTGCAGTATTTTGGGGATTGAGGATACGAACAACTCTGATTCCGTATTCTTACTTAGCAATAGGCAGTGAAGTTTCCTGTATGTGAGGACTCCCATTCCCCGGATTCTGAATTCAAAAACTTGAATCGTGGTTACCTCTTAGGAAGAAGGCCTGTAGTTTTTGAGATTCAGGACTCATGTAACCAAGATTCCTTATACTTCCTTAACAATATGACGTGTAGTTTTCTGTATATGTCGACTCACATTACCTAGGTTCCTGCTTCACTCTGGAGGATGCCGAGACAGTTCCTGGTGACCGAGAATTCCAATTGTTTGGATATAAAGAGAAAGACGCCTATATTGTTCTTTGGGAACTGGAATCCAAGATTCTTGGATCCCATTCACAAGACCTCCCCAAAATGTGGAATCTTCAAAACCCAACATCCCAATTCCAACCTGCTGACCCACAAGAATTTTCTGTAGTTTGAGGTCACCGAAATCGAGGGATTTTGTACCAATACGCCTTTTGATTTTGGGGAACATAATTATGGTCGTAGATGTTCCTAGGCACAAAAGGTTTCGGAGGGCCAGAACCTTGATTACAACTAACAAGAGGACCAGAAATTTCCTTTGGATGTGTAATGACAGATTTAGCATATCCACAGAGCATGTAGCTATGAAAAATGTAGGGAACCAGAAGCCCAAATTGCTGATTAAACACTTCAAGAAGTCCTATGGATTCTGGTTAATGAGAACTCTTAGAACTGGATTTCCTTTTCGTTCTCAGCAAGATGACCTCATTTTCCCTGTCGATGTGCATTCCAAACTCTCTATACAAAAAGGCAGATGCCCAGAATTTTCCTATGGACGTGGAATCTATGATTACTGGTTACCTTTAAAAATACATACTAAACCGTTGCAACTTCAAAACCCTTGTCCCCTCTCAAAATAAAAGCAGAAGCGGAAGTTGAAGAATTACAGGGTTCACCTTAAGACCAGACTAACATCCAAATATGGCAAGAAGATTATTTTTGTCCTGGAATATTGCCATTAGTTGTTCCATGAATATAATGGACAAAGGGGGCCCAATAACTATTTACAACTTTCAAGAGGACCAGAATGTTGCTGGAATTCTGAAATGACTGATTCGTAATATCCGCATCCAAAATTGCTCCAAAACATTTGGGAGCTCGAAGCCCTGTGTCTTGTTTGTCTGATAGCAGACACCTTGGGAATTTTTTTAATTGAGGACTCGTACAACAACGATTCTTTATTCTACCTTAGTTAGAGACTGTGTAGTGTCCTGTATATGAGGAATCTCTTTCCCTATATTCCTGTTTCGAAACCCTGATTCTTGTTAAACCCTAAGTAAGACGCCATGTAGATTTTCTGATAGAGGAACCGTGTAAAAAAGATTTCTTCTTTTTTCTTAGCAAGAGGTCATGTAGTTTCCTGTATATGAGGACTGCTATTACCCACATTCATGCCTCAAATCCCTGATTCTTCTTTAGTCATCAGCAAGATGCCCTGTAGACTTTCAGGATTGAGTACTCATATAACCCATTTTCCTTATTTTTAGCAACAGCCGTGCAATTGCCTGTATATGAGCACTGCGTTTCCCAGCTACATGCGTCGAAACACTGATGCTTGTTTAGACCCTAGGAAGACATCGTGTAGCTTTTTTGGGATTGAGAACATATGTCACCCAGATTCCATATTCTTTCTTAGGAAAAGTCCGTGCAGTTGCAAGTATATGCGGATTTCATTTCCCTAGATTATGCCTCAAAAACCCAAATTCCTGTTTAGCCCTTAGCAAGACACCCTGAAGTTTTTTTGTGGATTGAGGACACGTGTAAACCAGATTCCTTATTCTTCCTATGCTATAGACAGTGCATTTTCCTGTAAATGAGGACTCCCATTATCCAGATTCCTACTCCAAAACCCTGATTGTTGGTTATGTCTTAGCAAGACTCTCCATAGGCTTTTGTGATGGAAGACTCTTGTAAGCAAGATTCCTTATCCTTCCATAGCACCAGGTCATGTAGTGTTCTGTATATGAGGACTCCCATTTTTGAAATCCCTGCTTAATTCTCGGCAAGAGGACGAGATATTTCCTGGTGGCATAGATTTCCAGTTGCTTGTATATCAAGAGAATGACTCCCATAAAGTTCTTGTGGAATTGGAACCCAAGATTCCTGGTTCCATTTCAAAGACACCCTAATAATGTGGCGACATAGAAGCCCAGAGAGCTGATTCAACCTTATCAAGAGACCTGTAGATTTAGACGCTTGAGAACTCCAAGGACCGGATTCCCTTTCTGTTCTCAGCAAGATGCCCTGATTTTCCCTCTCTATGTGGATTCCAAAACTCTGTATACAAAAATACAGATGCCCAGATGTTTCCAAGGATGGAGAATCCGTGATTCTTGGTTACATTTTAATAATTCGTACAAATATTTGTCAACTGGAAAACCCTCGGCCCCTCTCCAAATAAAACTAGAAACGGAAATTTAAGGATTACCAAGTTCATCTTAAGACCAGAGTTACATCCAATTACGGCAAGAAGAAAGATTTGTTCCAGGAATCTGGCCTTAGTTTTCCCGAGGAACCAAGGAAATTGTACTACCAGATTCCCGTTTAAAAATCTCAAGAAGACCAGAATGTTGCTGGAGTCCTGAAATAACTGATTCGTAATACCCACAAGCCAAATAACTCTGAAACATGAGACGAGCTCGAAGCCCTGATTCTTGTTTATCCCGTAGCAAGACACCCTGAGAATTTTTCGGATTGGGGACTAGTGTATCATAGATTCCTTATTTCTCCTTAGCGAACGGCCGTGTGGTGTCCTGTATATTAGGAATCCCTTTCCCCAGAATCCTATTTCGAAACTCTGACTCTTGTTTAGCCCTTAGTAAGATGTCATGTAGATAGTGAGATGGGGGAACAGTGTAAAACAGGTTTTTTATTTCTCCTTAGCAAGAGATCGTGTAGATTCTGTATATTAGGACTGCTATTACCTATTTGGAATCTTCTAAACCCTGATTCTAGGTTACCCCACCGGAGATGGCCTGTTGATTTTTAGGACTGAGGACTGCTATAACCCCGTTTCTTTTTCTTCCTTGGCAAGGGGCCGTGTATTTTCCTGAATATTGAGACTCTCATTGCACAGATCCTGCTTCCAAACTCTGATTCTTTTTTAGCCCTTTCCAAGATACCCTGTAGATTTTTGGGATTGACAACTTGTGTAACCCAGATTCCTTATTCTTTCTTAGCAAAAGGTCATGTAGTTGCCTGTATATAAGGACTCCATTTCCCCAGATTCATGCTTAAAACACCCTGAATCGTGTTTAGCCCATAACAAGACGACCTGAACTTTTTGGGGATTGAGGACACGAGTAATGCAGATACCTTATTCTTACAAGCAATAGGCAGTGAAGTTTCCGGTATGTGAAGACTCCCATTACCCAGACTCCGAAAACCTAATTTAAAAACCTGATTCTCCTGAACAAGGGATCATGTAGATTCTGTATATGGGGACTGCTACTACCTATGTTGCAGCTTCTAAACCTGATTCTTGTTTAACCCAGATTCCTACACCAAAAACCTGATCCATGGTTACCTCTTAGGAAGACAGCCTGTAGTTTTTGGGATTGAGGACTCATGTAACCAAGATTTCTCGCACCTCTTTAACAATATGACGTGTAGGTTCCTGTATATGACGACTCACATTACCCAGCTTTCCGCTTCACTCTGCAGGATTCTGTGACAGTTCCTGGTTACCGAGAATTCCAGTTGTTTGGAAATGAAGAGAAATACTCCCATAATGTTCTTTGGGAACTAGAATCCTAGATTCCTGGTTCCCCTTCACTAGATCTCCCCAAAATGTGGAATCTTCACTACCCAACATCCCAATTCCGACCTGGCTGCCCACAAGATTTTCTGTAGTTTGACCTCACCTCAATCGAAGGATTTTGTACCAATATGCCTTTTGATTCTGGGAAACATGATTATGGTCGTAGATGTTCCTAGGACACAAAAGAATTTGTAGGGCCATATCCTTGATTACAACTAACAAAATGACCAGAAAGTTCCTGTGGATCTGTAATGACAGATTTAGAGTATCCACGGAGCAAGTAACTCTGAAAAATGTAGGAACGCAGAAGCCCAGATTTCTGATTAAACCTTATAAAGCGGCTCTATAGATTCTGGTTAAAGAGAACTCCTAGAACCGGATTTCCTTTTCGTTATCAGCAAGATGCCCTGATTTTCCCTGTCAATGTGTATTCAAAACTCTGAATAAAAAAGACAGATGCACAGAAGTCTCCTACGACGTGGAATCCATGATTCCTGATTACCTTTAAAAATACGTACTAAACATTTGGCAACTTCAAAACCCTTCTCCCCTCTCAAAATAAAAAGAGAAACAGACGGTGAAGGATGACCGGGTTAACCTTAAAACCAGAGTTACATCCAAATATGGCAAGAAGATTCTTTTTGTCCTGGAATCTGGCCTTAGTTGTTCCGAGGAACCTAACGGACTTGGAGTGCCCGATATCCGTTTACAACTTTCAAGAGGACCAGAATGTTGCTGGAGTCCTGAAATGACTGATTCGTAATATCCGCATACAAAACTGCTAATAAATATTTTGAGAGTCAGCAGCCTGTTTGTTGTTTGTCCCATAGCAGACACCCTGGGAATTTTTTGATTGAGGACTCGTACAACACACATTCTTTATTCTTCCTTAGTTGGATGCCGTGTAGTGTCCTGTATATGAGGACACTCCATCCCTAGATTCCTGTTTCGAAACCCTGATTCTTGTTTAGCCTTTAGGAAGATGCCATGTAGATTTTTTGAGAGAAGAACCATATAAAACAGATTTCTTCTTTTATTTGCAAGTGGCCATGTAGTTTCCTGTATATGAGGACTTCTATTACCCACATTCATGCCTCTAATCCCTGATTCTTCTTTAGCCGTCAGCAAGATGCCCTGGACACTTTCAGGACCGAGGACTCATATAACCCAGACTCCTTTTTTTTAGCAACAACTGTGCAGTTGCTTGTATATGGGTTCTTCCTTTCCCAGATACATGCGTTGAAACCCTGATGCTTGTTTAGACTTTTGGAAGAAACCCTGAAAGTTTTTGGTGATTGAGAAGACATGTCACCCAGATTCCTTTTTCTTTCTTAGGAAAAGTCTGTGCAGTTGCCTGTATATGAGGATTTTATTTCCCTAGATTAAGCTTCAAAAACCTAATTCGTGCTTAGCCCTTGGCAAGACACACTGAAGTTTTTTTTTTGGATAGAAGTCACGTGTAAACCACATTCCTTCTTCTTCCTTAGCAATAGACAGTGAATTTTCCTCTATATGAGTACTCCCATTACCTGATTCCTACTTCACAAACCTGATTCATTGTTACCTCTTAGGAAGACGTCCTGTATTTTTGCGATTTAGGACTCATGTAACCAAGATTCCTTATACTTCCTTAGCAATATGACGTGTAGTTTCTTGAGATGATGACTCTCATTACCCAGCTGACTGCTTCACTCTGCAGGATGCCCAGACAATTCCTGGTGACCAGGAATTCCATTTGTTTGGATATCAGGAGAAAGACTCCCATAATGTTCTTGGGAAATTGGAATCTAACATTCCTAGTTTCTCTTCACAAGACCTCCCCAAAATGTGGAATCATCACAACCCAACATCCCAATTCCGTCCTACCCACCCATAAGAATTTTCTGTAGTTTGGGTCACCTCAATCGAGGGATTTTGTAGCAATATGCTTTTTGATTCTGGTAAACATGATTATGGTCTTAGATGTTCCTAGGACACAAAAGGATTTGTAGGGCTAGATCCTTGATTACAACTGACAAGGGAACCAGAAAGTTCCTGTGGATCTGTAATGACAGATTTAGTGTATCCACGGAGCAAGTAACTCTGAAAAATGTAGGGACCCAGAAGCCCAGATTGCTGATTAATCGTTTTCAAGAGGCCCTGTAGATTCCAGTTAACGAGAACTCCTAGAAACAGATTTCCTTTTCCTTCTCAGATAGATGCTGTGATTTTCCCTGTCATTTGAATTCCAAACTCTGTATACAAAAAGACAGATGCCCAGAAGTTTCCTAGTGACGTGGAATCCATGATTCCTGGTTACCTTTAAAAATACATGCTAAATATTTGACAACTGCAAAACCCTTGTCCGCTCTCAAAATAAAAACAGAAACGGAAGTGGAAGGATTACAGGGTTCACCTTAAGACCAGAGTTACATCCACATATGACAAGAAGATTCCTTCTGTCCTGGAATCTGGCCTTAGTTGATGCAAGGAACCTAATGGACTTGGATTGCCAGATAGCTGTTTACAACCTTCCAGAGGATCAGAATGTTGCTGGAGTCCTGAAATATCCACATGCAAAATTGCTCCGCAATATTTGGGGAGCTCGAAGCCCTGTTTATTCATTCTCCCATAGCAGACACCCTGGGAAGTTTTTGGATTGAGGACTCGTACAATTTAGATTCTTTTTCGTCCTTAGTTGGAGGCCGTGAAGTGTCCTGTATGTGAGGACTCTCTTTCCCTAGATTCCTGTTTCGAAATCTTGATTCTTGCTTAGCCCTTTGTAAGACACCATGTAGATTTTTTGATAGAGGAACTGTGTAAAACAAATTTCTTCTTTTTTCTTAGCAAGAGGCCATGTATTTTTCCTGTATATGAGGACTGTTATTACCCACATTCATGCCTCGAATCACTGATTCTTATTTAGCCATCAACAAGATGAACTGTAGATTTTCAGGACTGAGGACTTGTATAACCCAGATTCCTTATTTTTAGCAACAGCCGTGCAGTTGCCTGTATATGAGTACTCCCTTTCCCAGATACATGCGTTGAAACCCTTATTCTTGTTTAGACCTTAGGAAGATGCTGTGTAGTTTTTTGGGGATTGAGCACACATGTCACCAAGATTCCTTATTCTTTCTTAGGAAAGTCCGTAAATTGCCAGATATGAAGATTTCATTTTCCTAGATTATGCTTCAGAAACCCCAATTCGTGTTTAACCCTTAGCAAGACAGCCTGAAGTTTTTTTGGGACTGAGGTCACGTGTAAACCAGATTCCTTATTCTTCCTTAGCAATAGGCAGTGCAGTTTCCTGTATATGAGGACTCCCATTATCCAGATTCCTACTCCCAAATCCTGATTGGTGGTTATCTCTCATCTAGACACTCTGTAAGTTTTTGGAATGGAAGACTCATGTAACCAAGATTCCTTATTCCTCCGTAGCAACAGATCGTGTAGAGTTCTGTATATGAGTACTCCCATTACTGAAATTCCTGCTTCATTCTCAGCAAGACGCCAAGACATTTCTTGGTGACCTAGAATTCCAGTTTCTTGGATATCAACAGAAAGACTCCCATAAATTTCTTGTGGAATTTAAACCCAAGGTCCCTGGTTCCCTTTTCAGAAGACAAACAAAAAATGTGGCGACATAGAAGCCCAGATTGCAGATTAAACCTTATCAAGGGAACTTGTGGATTTAGGTTATTGAGAAATCCAAGAACCGGATTCCCTTTCCGTTCTGGGCAAGATGCCCTGATTTTCCCTGTGTATGTGAATTCCAAAACTCTGTATACAAAAATGCAGATGCCCAGATGTTTCCTAGGGACGTGGCAAACATGATTCCTGGTTATATTTAAATAATTCGTCCTAAAAATTTGGCAACTGCAAAACCCTCAGCCCCTCTCCAAATTAAAGTACAAATGGAAATTTAAGGATTACCACGTTCATCTTAAGACCAGGGTTACATCCAAATATGGCAAGAAGATACTTTTGTTCCGGGAATCTGGCCTTAGTTGTTCCAAGGATCCTAAGGGACTTGTACTACCAGATACACGTTTACAACTCTCAAGAGGACCAGAATGTTGCTGGGTCCTGAAAAGACTGGTTCATAAAACCCACAAGCCTAATAGCTCTGAAACATGAGACGAGTTTGAAGCCCTGATTCTTGTTTATCCCATAGCAAGACACCCCAAGAATTTTTAGTATTTGGGACTAGTGTATCACAGATTCCTTATTCTTCCTTAGCGAGGGGCCGTGTAATGTCCTGTATATGAGGACTACCTTTCCCCAGAACCCTGATGGGAAACTCTGATTTTTGTTTAGCCAATAGCAAGATGTTATGTAGATATTGTGATGGAGAAACCATGTAAAACAGGATTCTTATGTCTCCTTAGCAATAGATCCTGTAGATTTTGTATAAGAAGACTGCTGTTACCTATGTTGCAGCTTCTAAACCCTGATTCTTGTTTAGCCCACAGCAGATGACCTGTTGATTTTTAGGACTGAGGACCGCTATAACTCCAATTCTTTTCCTTCCTTGGCAATGGGTCGTGTATTTTCCTGTATATGAGGACTCTCATTACATAGATCCTGCATCGAATCACTGATTATTTTTTCGCTCAAACCAAGAAACCCTGTAGATATTTGGGATTGAGGACTTGTGTAACCCAGATTCCTTATTCTTTCTTAGCAAAAGGTCATGTAGTTGTCTGTATATAAGGACTCCATTTCCCCAGATTCATGCTTAAAACACCCTGATTTGAGTTTAGCCCATAGCAATACGACCTGAAGTTTTTTGGGGATTGAGAACACGAGTAAAGCAGACTGCTTATTCTTATTTAGCAATGGGCAGTGAAGTTTCCTGTATATGAGGACTGCCATTACCCAGATCCCTACTCCAAAAACCTGATTGGTGGCTATCTCTTAGCTAGGCGCTCTGTACCTTTTTGGGATGAGGACTCGTGTAACCAAGATTCCTTATACTTCCGTAGAAACTGGTCATGTAGTGTTCTGCATATGAGGACTCCCATAACTGAAATTACTGCTGCATTCTCCGCAAGACGCCGAGACCTTTCCTGGTGACCTAGGATTACAGTTGCTTGGATATCAAGAAATAGACTCCCACAAAGATCTTATGGAATTGGAACCCAAGATTCCTGGTTCCCTTTTCAAAAGACACACTAAAAATGTGGCGACATAGAAGCCCAGATTGCTGATTAAACCTTATCAAGGGAACTTGTAGATTTAGGCGATTGAGAACTACAAGAACCGGATTCCCTTTCAGTCCTCAGCAAGATGCACTGATTTTCCCTGTCTATGTGGATTCCAAAACTCTGTATACAAAAATGCAGATGCCCAGGTATTTTCTAGGGACGTGGAATCAATGATTCCTGCTTACATTTTAATAATTCGTACTAAGTATTTGGCAACTGCAAAACCCTCGGCCCCTCTCCAAATAAAAGTAGAAACGGAAATTTAAGGATTACCAAGTTCATCTTAAGATCAGAGTTACATCCAAATACAACAAGAAGATACTTTTGTTCCGGTAATCTGGCCTTAGTTGTCCCGAGGAACCTAAGGGACTTGTATGACCATTTACCCGTTTAAAACTCTCAAGAGGACGAGAATGTTGCTGGAGTCCTGAAAAGACTGATTCATAATACCCACAAGCCATATATCTCTGAAACATGAGACGAGCTCAAAATCCTGATTCTTGTTTATCCGGTAGCAAGACACCCTGAGAATTTTTCAGATTAGGGACCAGTGTATCACTGATTCCTTATTCTTGCTTAGCGATAGGCCGTGTAATGTCCTGTATATGAGGACTCCCTTTCCCCTGAACCCTTATTGGAATCCCGGATTCTTGTTCAGCCATTAGCAAGATGTCATGTAGATATTCTGACTGATGAATCATGTAAAGCAGGTTTCTCATTTCTCCTTAGAAAGAGATCGTGTAAATTCTGTATATGAGGACTGGTATTTCCTATGTTGCAGCTCCTAAATCCTGATTCTTGTTGAGCCCACAGCAGAAGGCCTGATGATTTTTAGGACTGAGGACTGCTATAACCCCGATTCTTTTTCTTCTTTGGCAAGGAGCCGTGTATTTTCCTGTATATTAGTTCTCTCATTACATAGATCCTGCTTCAAAACTGATTATTTTTTAGACCTTTCAACGATGACCTGTAGATTTTTGGGATTGATGACTCGTGTAACCCAGATTCCTTTTTCTTTCTTAGCAATTGTTCTTGTAGTTGCCTTTATATAAGAACTCCATTTCCCCAGATTCATGCTTAAAACACGCTGATTCGTGTTTAGCCCATAGCAAGACGTTTCTTTGGGATTGAGGACACGAGTAACACAGATTCCTTATTCTTACTTAGCAATAGGCAGTGAAGTTACGTGTATGTGAGGACTGCCATTACCCAGATTCCTATTCTAAAAACCTGATTCGTGATTACCTTTGAGGAAGATGGCATATAGTTTTGGGGATTGAAAACTCATGTAACCATGGTTCCTTACACTACCTTAGCAATATAATGTGTACTTTATTGTATAGGACGACTCCCATTACACAGCTTCTCGCTTCACTCTGCAGGATGCCAAGACAGTTCCTGGTGACTGAGAATACCACTTGTTTGGATATCAAGAGAAAGACTCCCATAATGTTCTTTGGGAACTGGAATCCAACATTCCCGGAACCCTTCACAAGACCTCCCCAAAATGTGGAATCTTCAAAACCCAACATCCCAGTTCCGACCTGCCCGCCCACAAGAATTTTCTGTAGTTTGAGGTCACTTCAATCGAGGGATTTTGTACCAATATGCCTTTTGATTCTGGAGAACTTGATTATGGTCGTAGATCTTCCTAGGACACAAAGGGATTTGTAGAGTCCGATCCTTGATTACAACGAACAAAAAGACAAGACAGTTTCTGTGTATCTGTAATGACAGATTTATCATATCCACGGAGCAAGTAGCTCTGAAAAATGTAGAGACCCAGAAGCCTGGATTGCTGATTAAATCTTATCTAGAGGCCCTGTAGATTCCGGTTAATGAGAACACCTAGAAACGGATTTCCTTTTCATTCTCAGCAAGATGCCCTGATTTTCCCTGTCAATGTGGATTCAAATCTCTGTATACAGCAAGGTAGATGCCCAGAAGTTTCCTAGGGACATGAAATCCATGAATCCTGGTTACATTTAAAAAATACGTACTAAACTTTTGGCAACTGCAAAACCCTTGTCCCCTCTCAAAATACAAACAGAAACGGAAGGGGAAGCAATAGAGGGTTCACCTTAAGACCAGAGTTACATCCACATATGGCAAGAAGATTCGTTTTGTCCTGGAATCGGGCCTTAGTTGTTCTGAGGTACCTAACGGACTTGGATTGCCCGATAGCCATTTACAACTTTGAAGAGGACCAGAATGTTGCTGGAGTCCTGAAATGAGCAATTCGTAATATACACATGTTAAATTGCTACGATATATTTGGGGAGCTCGAAGCCATGTTTGTTGTTTGTCCTATAGCAGACACCCTGGGAATTTATTAGACTGAGGACTCATACAACCAAGATTCTTTTTCATCCTTAGTTGGAGGCCATGTAGTGTCCTGTATGTGAGGACTTTCTTTCCCTAGATTCCTGTTTCGAAACCCTGATTCTTGTTTAGCCCTTAATAAGATGCCATGTAGATTTTTTGATAGAGGAACCGTGTGAAACAGATTTCTTCTTTTTCCTTTGCCAGAGGCCATGTAGTTTCCTGTATGTGAGAATTGCTATTACCCACATTCATGCCTCAAATCTCTGATTCTTCATTAGCCCTCAGCAAGATGCCCTGTAGATTTTCAGGACTGAGGAGTCATATAACCTAGATTCCTTACTTTTAGCAACAGCCATGCAGTTGCCTGTATATGAGTACTCCCTTTCCCAGATACATGCATCGAAACCCTGATGTTTGATTAGACCTTAGGCAGACGCTGTGTAATTTTTTGGTGATTGAGAACACATGTCACCCAGATTCCTTATTCTTTCCTAGGAAAACTCCGTCCAGTTGTCTGTATATGATGATTTCATTACCCTGGATTATGCTTCAGAAACCCAAATTCCTGATTAGCCTTTAGCAAGACACCTTGAAGTTTTATTTGGGATTGAGGACACGTGTAAACCAGATTCTTTATTCTTTCTTAGCAATAGACACTGCAGTTTCCTGTATATGAGGACTCCCATTATCCAGATTCCTACTCCCAAGACCTGATTGGTGGTTATCACTTAGCAAGACGATCTGTAGCTTTTTGGGATGGAGGAGTCGTTTAACCAAGATTCCTTATTCTTCCATAGCAACAGGTCGTGTAGTGTTCTGTATAGGAGGACTCCCATAACTGAAATTCCTTCATTCTCCACAAGACGCCGAGACATTTCCTAGTGACATAGGATTCCAGTTGCTTAGACATTAAGAGAAAGACTCCCATAAATTTCTTGTGGAATTGGAACCCAAGATTCCTGGTTCTCTTTTCAAAAGACACACTAAATATGTGGCGACTTAGAAGCCCAGATTGCTGATTAAACCTTATCAAGATACCTTGTACATTTAGTCGATTGAAAACTCCAAGAACCGGATTCCATTTCCCTTCTCAGCAAGGTGCCCTGATTTTCCCTGTCTATGTTGATTCCAAATCTCTGTATACAAAAATGCAGTTGCATAGATGTCTCCTAGGGCAGTGAAATCCATGATTCCTGGTTACCTTTTAAAAAGTCATACTATATATTTGGCAACTGAAAAACCCTCGGCCCCTCTCCAAATAAAAGTACAAAAGGAAATTTAAGGATTATCAAGTACATCTTTACACCAGAGTTACATCCAAATACGGCAAGAAGATACTTTTGTTCCGGGAATCTGGCCTTAGTTTTCCTGCATAACCTAAGGGACTTATCCTACCAGATACCCGTTTACAACTCTCAAGAGGACGAGAATGTTGCTGGAGTCATGAAAAGACTGATCCATAATACTCGCAAGCCAAATAACTCCGAAACATGAGATGAGCTCGAAACCCTGATTCTTGTTTATCCCTTAGAAAGACACCCTGAGACTTTCTCGGGTTGGGGACTAGTGTATCACAGATTCCTTATTCTTCCTTAGTGAGGGGTCGTGTAATGTCCTATATATGAGGACTCCCTTTCCCCAGAACACTTTTTGGAAACCTGATTCTTCTATAGCCCTTACTAAGATGTCATGTAGATATTGTGATGGAAGAACCTTGCAAAACAGGTTTCTTACTTCTCCTTAGCAAGAGATCATGTAGATGCTGTATATGAGCACTGCTAATACCTATGTTGCAGCTCCTATATCCTGATTCTTGTGACCCCACAGCAGATGGACTGTTGATTTTTAGGACTGAGGGTTGCTATAACCCGCTTCTTTTTCTTCCTTGGGAAGGGGCCATGTATTTTCCTGTATATTAATACTCCTAATACATAGATCCTCCTTCGATACTATGAATCTTTTAAACCCTTTCCCAGATGCCCTGCAGATTTTTGGTATTGAGGACTCGAGTAATCCAGATTCATTATTCTTTCTTAGCAAAAGGTCATGTAGTTGCCTTTATATTAGGACTCAGTTTCCCCAGATTCATGCTTAAAACACCCTGATTCGTGTTTAGCCCATAGCAAGACGAACTGAAGTTTTTTTGGGATTGAGGACACGAGTAACGCAGATTCCTTATTGGTACTTAGTAATAGGCTGTGAAGTCTTCTGTATGTGAGGACTTCCATTACCCAGATTCCTACTCCAAAAACCTGATTTGTGGTTACCTCTGAGGAAGACGCCCTTTAGTTTTTGGGATTGAGGACTCATGTTACCAACATTTCTTATACTTCCTTAGTAATATGACGTGTAGTTACTTGTATATGACGACTCCCATTACCCACTTTCCCGCTTCATTCTGCAGGATGCCGAGACAGTTTCTGGTGACCAAGAATACCAGTTTTTTGGATATGAAGAGAAAGACTCCCATAATGTTCTTTGGGAACTGGAATTCAAGATTCCTGGTTCCCCTTCACAAGACCTCGCCAAAATGTGGAATCTTCAAAACCAAACATCCCAATTCCGACCTACCCGCCCGCAAGAATTTTCTGTAGTTTGTGGTCACCTGAATCAATGGATTTTGTACCAATATTCCATTTGATTCTGGGGATCATGATTATGGTCGTAGATGTTCCTAGGCACAAAAGGATTTGTAGGGCCAGATCATTGATTACAACGAACAAGAGGACCAGAAAGTTCCTGTGGATGTGTAATGACAGATTTAGTGTATCCACGGAGTAAGTAGCTCTGAAAAAAGTAGGGACCCAGAAGCCCAGATAGCTGATTATACCTTATCAAGAGGCCCTGTAGATTCCGGTTAATGAGAACTCCTAGAACCGGATTTCCTTTACGTTTTCAGCAAGATGCCCTGATTTTCCCTGTCGATGTCGATTCCAAACTCTGTATACAAAAAGGGAGATGCCCAGAAGTTTCCTAGCGACGTGGAATCCATTTTTCTTGGTTATATTTAAAACTACTTACTAAACACTTGGCAACTGCAAAACCCTTGTCCCCTCTCAAAATAAAAACAGAAACGGAAGGGGAATGATTAGAGGGTTCACCTTAACACCAGAGTTACATCCACATATGGCAAGAAGATTCCATTTGTCCTGGAATCTGGCCATAGTTATTCTGAGGAACGTAATGTACTTGGATTGCCCGATAGCCATTTACAACTTTCAAGAGGACCAGAATGTTGCTGGAGTCTTGAAATGACCAATTCATAATATCCGCATGCTAAATTTCGCTGAAGCATTTGGGCAGCTCGAGGCCCTGTTTCTTCTTTGTCCCATAGCAGACACCCTGGTAATTTTTTGGACTGAGGACACGTACAACGTAGATTCCTTTTCGTCCTTATTTGGAGGCCTTGTGGTGTCCTGCATGTGAGGACTCTCCCTAGAATCCTGTTTCGAAACCCTGATTCTTGTTTAGCCCATTGTAAGACGCCATATAGATTTTCTGATAGAGGAACCGTGTAAAACAGATTTCTTCTTTTTCTTTTCCTTTTTTCTTTGTTTTTTTAAGTTGGTGTCTCACTCTGTCACCCTGACTGGAGTGCAGTGGTCACTGCCGGCCACCACAGCCTCAACCTGCTGGGCTCCGCGGATCCTTCCACCCCAGCCTTCCGAGTAGCCGGATTTACAGGCATGCGCTACCATGCCCGGTTTATTTTTGGATTTATTGTAGAGATGAGGTCTTGCTGCCCAGATGGGTGTCAAACCCGTGGGCTCAGGCAACCACTCACCTCAGCCTCCCAAAGGCGTGGGATTACAAGCTGAGCCACCAAGTCCGGCTAGATTTTTTGATAGAGGATCCGTGTAAAACAGATTTTTTCTTTTTTCTTAGCAAGAGGTCATTTAGATTCCTGTATATGAGGACTACTATTACCCACATTCATGCCTCGAATCCCTGATTCTTCTTTAGCCATCAGCAAGATGCCCTGTAAATTTTCAGGACTGAGAACTCGTATCACCGAGATTCCTTACTTTTAGCAACAGCTTTGCAGTTGCCTCCATATGAGTACTCCCTTTCCCAGATACATGAGTTGAAACCCTCATGCTTGTTTAGACCTTAGGAAGACGCTGTGTAATTTTTTGGGGATTGAGAACGCATGTCACCCAGATTCCATATGCTTTCTTAGGGAAAGTCCGTGCAGTTGTCTGTATATGAGGATTTCATTTCCCTAGATTATGCTTCAGAAACCGAAATTCGTGTTTAGCCCTTAGCAAGACACTCTGAAGTTTTTTTTTTTTGAGGACACGTGTCAACCAGATTCCTTATTCTTCCATAGCAATAGACAGTGCAGTTTCCAGTTTCCTGTATATGAGGAGTCCCATTATCCAGATTCCAACTCCCAAAACCTGACTGGTTGTTATGTCTTAGCAAGACGCCCTGTAGCTTTTTGGGATGGAGGACTCATGTAACCAAGATTCCTTACTCTTCTATAACAACAGGTCGTTTAGTGTTCTGTATATGAGGACTCCCATAGCTGAAATTCCTGTTTCATTCTTCGCAAGACACCGAGACATTTTCTGGTGACCTAGGATTCCAGTTGCTTGGATATCAAGAGAAAAATCCCCATAAAGATTTTTTTTGTTCTGGAATCTGGCCTTAGTGTTCCGAGGAAGCTAACTGACTTGGTGTGCCCGATACCCATTTACAACTTTCCAGAAGACCAGAATGTTGCTGGAGTCCTGAAATGACCGAATCATTATATCTGCATTCTAAATTGCTCCGAAACATTTGGAGAGCTCAAAGACCTGTTTCTTGTTTGTCCCATAGCAGACACCCTGGGAATTGTTTGGATTGAATACTCGTACAACAGAGATTCTTTATTCGTCCTTAGTTGGAGGCCATGTAGTGTCCTATATGTGAGGAGTCTCTTTCCCTAGATTTCTGGTTCAAAACCCTGATTCTTGTTTAGCCCTTAGTAAGACGCCATGAAGATTTTTTTCTTAATCTCTGCTTTGATTTTCTTTTCTTTTTTTTTTTAATATGAAGTTGTGGGTTACAGTTAAGGAATAGGTATACAATTGCGTTTCATTCAGGCACCCTGTTGATATGGGGTGTTTCCCCGTTCCTAGACATATATTTGCTACTGTTAATCCCATCTCCCTCCCGCCACCATAGTTTCCTAGTACTGTCAGTCATTTTCGCATAGTATTTCATTGGATGTTTAAGGTCCATTATATGAGTGAGAACATGTGATATTCAGATTTTTGTTTCTGTGAGAGGTCACTCAGCATTATAGACTCTAGTTCCATCCAGGTTGCTGTGAAATTCATGATTTTGTTCTTTTTTATGGCTGTATAGTATTCCATCGTGTATCCGTACCACATTTTTAAAATCCAGTCCTCTTTTGACGGGCAACATGGCTGTTTCCAAGTCTTGCTATTTTGAACAACGCTGTGATAAACATGCCTGTGCAGGTATCTTTTTTATGGAGTGATTTCTGTTCTTCAGGATATATTCCTAGTAGGGGGATTGCAGGGTCTTATGGTAGGTTGGTATTTAGAGCTTTTAGGAATCGCCACACTGCTTTCCACAGAGATTGCACTAGTTCACACTCCCATCAACAGTGTAGAAGTGTTCCCTTTTCACCACACCCTCTCCAGTGTCTGTTATTTTTTCACTTGTTGATAATTGCCATTCTGACTGGAGTTAGGTGGTATCTCAGTGTGGTTTTGATTTGCATCTCCCTGATGATTAGTGAGGTTGAACATTTCTTCATGTGTTTGTTGGCTGCTCAGATGTCTTCCTTTGTGAAGTGTCTGTTCATATCTTTTGCCCATTTTATAATGGCGTTGTTTGTTTTTTCTTTTCAGCACGTTTGAGTTCCTTGTAGATCCAGGATGTTAAGCCATTGTCAGACCTGAAGTTGGCAAATACTTTTTCCCAGTCTGTAGGCTGTCACCCTGCTCTCTTGATGGTTTCTTTGGCTTTGCAGAAGCTTGTCAGTTTACTAAGGTCCCACTTGTCTTATTTTCTCTCTTATGAGCTGTGGGTTTTGGGTTTCATTCAGGAATTGGATGCCAGTTCCGATTTCCATGAGGGTATTTCCTTCATTTTCTAAGGTTCCTTTGGTTTGAGGGTTTACATTTAGGTCTGATCCATTTGGAATTAACCTTTTTGCGTGGGGATAGATAGGGGTCCTGTTTCAATCTTCTGCATGTGGTCAGCCAGTTTTCCCAGCACCATTTACTGAATAGGTTCTCCTTTCCCCAATGGTAGGTGGTGGAGGCTTTGTCAAAGATGAGTTGGTTGAGAAATGGAGGTTTTGCTTCTGAAATCTCAATTCTCTTCCATTGATTATATGCCTGTTCCTATACCAATACCAAGCTGTTTTGATGATTGTAGATTTATAGTAAAGTTTGAAGTCTGGTATTGTGATACCACCTGCTTTGTTTTTCTTTGCTGGGGATTGTTCTGGCTATTCTTGGATGTTTGTGTTTCCATATGAATTCCTGCATTGTTTTTTCTAGGTCTGAGAAGAATGTTGCTGGTAATTTGATGGGTATTGCATTGAATTAGTAGATTGCCTTAGGTAAGATGGAAATCTTCACAGTGTTGATTCTCCCAATCCATGAGCATGGGATATTTTTCCATTTGTTTGTGTCAACTTTGATTTCTTTAAGCAGTGTTTTTTAGTTTTCCTTGTAAAATTCTTTCACGTCTCTGCTTAGGAAGATGCCAAGGTATTTCATTTTTTGTGGCTATTGTGAATGAAATTGTGTTTTGTATTTGGGTTTCTGATTGTTTATTATTGGTGTTGAGAAATGTGACTGTCTTTTGTACATTTATTTTGTAACCTGAGACTTTGCCAAAGGCCATTATCAGTGTAATGAGCTTTTTGACAGATTCTCTTGGGTTTTCAAGGTACACAATCATAATACCTGCAAAGAGATATAACTTGACTTCTTCTTTTCCTATTTGGATACCCCTGATTGCCTTCTCTTCTCTGATTGCTCGAGCCAGGATTTCCAATAATATGTTGAACAGGAGGGGTGAGTGTGGGCATCCTTGTCTTGTTCCAGTTTTCAGGCGAAATGGTTCGAAATTTTGTCCATTTAGTGGGTTTCTCATAGATGGCTTTTACTATTTTGAGGTATGTTCCCCATATGCCTAGATGTTCAAGGGTCTTTATCAAGAAAGGGTGCTGGATTTTATCAAAAGCTTTTTCTGCATCTATTGATATCATGTGGTTTTTGTTTTGACATCTGTTGACGTATTTAATAACATTTATGGTTTTACGAATGTTGAACCAGCCTTGCCTCCCAGGAATGAAGCCTACTTTGTCATGATGGATGATATTTGAGATGTATTGCTGAATCTGGTGTGCTAGGATCGTGTTGAGAATTTTAGCATCTATGTTCATCAAAGATATTGGCCTGTCATTCTCTTTCTTTGCTGGATCTTTACCTGGTTTGGGTATCAATGTGATGTTGGCTTCGTAAAATGATTTAGGGAGCATACCATATTTTTCAATCGCTTGGAATACCTTCAGTAGGATTGGTATCAGATCCTCCTTAAATGTCTAGTACAATTCTGCTGGAAAGCCTTCTAGTCCAGGGCTTTATTTTGTAGGAAGTTTTCTTATTATGTAGTCGATTTCCTTGATTGTTATTGGTTAATTTAGGGTCTCAATTTCTTCTTGTTCCAACTTAGGTAGGTTGTGTGATGTCAGCAAGTCCTCCATTTCCTTAAGGATTTCAAGTTTGTTTCCATACAAGTGTACGTAGAAGTCTCTAACGATCTTTTGTATTTCTTTAGGGTCAGATGTGACTTCATCTATTGTGTTTCTCATTGTGCTTATTTGCTTTTTTTTCTCGTTTTTTCTTCGTCAGTCTAGCTAGGGGACCATCGATCTTGTTTATTCTTTCAAAGAACCAGCTTTTTGTTTCATTGATTTTTTTCTA
>NW_007252308.1:279930-280773 GCF_000164805.1 Carlito syrichta
CACTGTGGTCTGAGAAGCTGCTTGGTAGAATTTCAGTCCTTTTAAATTTGCTTATGCTTGATTTGTGTCCAATTATGTGGTCGATCTTTGAATATGTTCCATGCGATGATGAGTAGAATGTGTATTCTACGGTCTTTGGATGGAGTGTTCTGTAGGTATCAATTAAGTCCATTTGGTCCAGAGTCTCACTGAGTTTCCGGATCTCCTTGCTGAATTTTTGTCCTGATGATCTGTCTAGAGTTGTGAGTGGTGTGTTAAAGTCCCCAGTTATTATGGTGTTAGAGTCAGTGTCTTTCTTTAGTTTTCCTAGAAGTTGCTTTATGAATGTTGGCACACCTATGTTGGGTGCATATATGTTTAGGATAGATATTTCTTGTTGATGGAGGGAACCTTTTATCATTATGTAGTGGCCCTCTGTTTTTTTTTAATTTTTGATACGATAAATGGTATTTTGTCTGAAATTAGGATGGCGACTCCTCCTTTTTTTTGAGTTCCATTCACCTGAAAATTTGTTTCCCATCCTCTTACTTTGAGTATGTGTATGTCCTTTCTAGTGAGATGGGGCTCTTGGAGGCAACATATTGTTGCCTGGTGATATTTTATCCATTTTATTATTCTATGTCTTTTCAGAGGTGCGTTTAGTCCATTCACATTCAGACTAATTATTGAAATGTGTAAGTTCGTCCCTATCATGGAGTGCTTATTGAGTTGTTGCTCTTCCACTTGTTTTTTGATTTATTTTTTTGTCTTTGTTTTGGTTTTGCGGTTGGTCGTGTATATTTTATTCTTTTCCCTGTGCTCTTGTGAAGAACGTTGTTCTTTTTTCCTTTTCTTCTGTGTTTA
>NW_007252308.1:280793-329470 GCF_000164805.1 Carlito syrichta
TCATTTTCATTTGTTTCCAGGTATCTTTTGATCTCTGTTTTGATTTCATCATTGACCCAGGAGTTGTTTAGCATCATGAAGTTTAGTGTCCATGTCTTTATGGGTTTTGGGGTGGCTTTGTTGGTGTCAATGTTTATTTTTATTCCACTGTGGTCTGAGAAGCTGCTTGGTAGAATTTCAGTCCTTTTAAATTTGCTTATGCTTGATTTGTGTCCAATTATGTGGTTGATCTTAGAATACATTCCATGCGGTGATGAGTAGAATGTGTATTCTGTGGTCTTTGGATAGAGTGTTCTGTAAGTATCAATTAAGTCCATTTGGTCCAGAGTCACTTTGAGATTCTGGATCTCCTTGCTGATTTTTTGTCCTGATGATCTGTCTAGAATTGTGAGTGGGGTATTTAAGTCCCCAGTTATGATGGTGTTAGGGTCAATATCCTTCTTTAGTTTTCCTAGAAGTTCCTTTATGAACGTTGGCGTGCCTATGTTGGTTGCATGTATGTTTAAGATAGATATTTCCTGTTGATGGAGTGAACCTTTTTTCATTATGTAGTAGCCCTTTGCATCTTTTTAAATTTTTGATAGCTTAAATGGTATTTTGTCTGAAATTAGGATTGTGACTCCTCCTTTCTTTTGTGTTCCATTTGCCTGAAAGTTTGTTTCCCATCCTCTTACTTTGAGTCTGTATTTGTCCTTTCTAGTGAGGTGAGTCTCTTGAAGGCAGGATATTGTTGTCTGCTGATATTTTATCCATTTTTGCCATTCTATGTCTTTTCAGTGGTGTGTTTAGTCCATTTACATTCAGGCTAATTATTGAAATGTGAAAGTTCATCCCTTTCATAGAACTCTTATAGTGTTGCTGTTCTTCCACTTGGTTCTTTTTAGTCTTTCTTTTGGTTTTGGGGTTGGTTCGTGTATATTTTATTCTTTTCCCTGTACTCTTTTGAAGAACGTTCTTCTTTTTTCCTTTTCTTCTGTGTTTAGTAATTTCTTAAGTGTTTCATTTAGAGGTGGTTTGGTGGCAGCATAAGTTCTTTGGGATTGGATATCTGGGAAAGATTTTAATTCTCCCTCACTGATGAAACTAAGCTTGGCTGTGTATGTTATTCTTGGTTGAAATTGTTTATCTTTTAGAACTTTTAAGATAGTGCTCCAGGCTCTCGTAGCCTGCAGGGTTTCTGCAGATAAATCTGCTCCTATTCTGATTGGTCTTCCATGGTAGGTGACCTGACCTTTTTCTCTTGCTGTCTTTAGTATTTTTTCTTTTGTGCCTACTTTATGTAGGCGAATTATTATGTGTCTAAGAGTTGGTCTTGTCATTTGTTGTCTTGCAGGGGTTCTCTGAATCTCTTGTGTTTGAATTTTTGCATCACTGATTAGATAAGGGAAGTTTTCTTGAATGATCTCATGGAAAGTTTGTTCCAATGTGGTCTCTGTTTCTCTTTCTGCCTCAGGGAGTCCGATTATTCTTAGGATAGGCCTCTTGAGGTAGTGACTCATCTCTTGAAGGTTTAGTTCTGACTTTTGAACTTATTTTCTGTGTTTTTAAGCGTTTGGGTTATTTCTGTATTTTGGTCCTCAAGCTCTGAGATTCCTTGTTCTGCTTGGGTAATTCTGCTTTCCATGCTTATCAATTTGTTACTTATTTCATACACAGTATTCTTTATTACTGTTATCTCATATATCAGCTCCTTCCTAGTTTCTTCTTGTGTCTCCTCAATTCTTTTTAATCTCTCCATTATTGTTTTGATATCTACATTTGCAGTTTGATACCCTGCATTCTGGGGGCTTTTCATTGTTTGCATTCCAAAGTAAGTTTTCTCAGTGTCTGCTCTCCCAGGCGTCTGGGAGAGACCCATACTCTTCTTTTGGTTTTTTATCATTTCTGTAAATTTTTCTCCCTCTTTCCCTTTCCCTCCCCCTCTTCGATTCTGTTTTTGAGGGAAGGTGGGGTTGCTTTTATTTCTCTTCTGCAATGATCTGTTCTTCCTTATGATTGTCTTCTGGCTTTGTTCACTTTTCCCTCTGTTTTACAGTCTGTCAATGCAGCAATATGAACTCTTGGTCTGTGCAGAGAATCTCACCAGTTCACCTATGCCGTCACCATCTTGCCTCTCTCTCTGTTTTGATTTTCATAATCTCACAGCATCTTATCTTGTTCTTCACACTGTTGCTTTCACTGAAGCAAGTGCCACAAGTCAGTCCCCATCCACTTGTCAAAGAAAGCAATGAATCAAGCATCACCTACATCAGTGGTCCCAAAACTTTTTGCAATCAGGGAGAGCCTTCATGGAAGACATTTTTTCTCCTCCCTCCTTGGTGCAGGCTCCGCAGTTAGGACAGGAGGAGTCGGCACTCTTGGGGTGCTTTTACTCTGGTGGAGCACTAGGGAGGAAGGCTGGGCTGCTATTACCTCCCACAGATATCCCATCAAACGGGAGTGACAGATAAAGAGCCTCCTTCTTATTCCTGTTTAGAGCAGGCAGCACCAAAACTTAATAGAAGCCCAACCTTCAGTGTTACATGACAGAACACTGCCATGAAGATTTTTTGACAGAGGAACCGGGTAAAACAGCTTTCATTTTTTTTCTTAGCAAGAGGCCATGTAGTTTACTGTATATGAGGACTGCTATTACACACATTAATACCTCGAATCCCTGATTCTTCTTTAGCCATCAACAAGAAGACCTGTAGGTTTTAAGGACTGAGGACACATTTAATCCACATTCCTTAATTTTAGCAACAGTTGTGAAGTTGCTTTTATATGAGTACTCCCTTTCCCAGATGCATGCGTCGAAATCCTGATGCTTGTTTAGACCTTAGGAAGACACCGTGTAGTTTTTTGGGGATTGAGAACACATGTCATTCAGATTCCTTATTCTTTCTTAGGAAAAGTCCGTGCAGTTGCCTGTATAGGAGGATTTTCTTTCCCTAAATTATGCTTCAAAAACCCAAATTCGTGTTGAGCCCTTAGCAAGACACCCTGAAGTTTTTTTTGGGATTGAGGACACGTGTAAACCGGATTCATTATTTGTCATTAGCAATAGACAGAGCAGTTTCCTGTAATGAGGACTCCCATTATCCAGATTCCTACTCCCAAAACCTCATTGGTGGTTATATGTTAGCAAGATGCTCTGTAGGTTTTTGGGATGGAGGACTCGTGTAACCAAGATTCCTTATTCTTCCGTCACAACAGGTCGTGTAGTGTTCGTTATATGAGGACTCACATTACTGAAATTCCTGCTTCATTCTCAGCAAGACGTTGAGAGATTTTGGGGTGACCTAGAAGTCCAGTTGCTTGGATATCAGCAGAAAGACTCCCATAAAGTTATTGTGGAATTGGAACCCAAGATTCTTGGTTTCCGTTTCAAAAGACACACTAAAAATATGGTGACATAGAAGCCCAGATGCTGATTAAACCTTATCACGAGACCTTGTAGATTTTGGCGATTGAGAACTCCAAGAACTGGATTCCCTTTCCATTCTCAGGAAGTTGCCCTGATTTGCGTCTATGTGGATGCCAAAACTCTATACAAAAATGCAAATGTCCAGATCATTCCTAGGGACGTGGAATCCAAGATTCCTGCTTACATTTTTACAATTCGTACTTTATATTTGACAAATGCAAAACCCTCGTCTCCTCTCCAAATCAAAGTACAAACGGAAATTTAAGGATGACCAAGTTCACCTTAAGATGAAAGTTACATGCAAATACGGCAAGAAGATACTTTTGTTCCGGGATCCAGGCCTTACTTTTCCTGAAGAACCTAAGGGACTTGCACTACCAGATACCCGTTTAAAACTCTCAAGAGGACCAGAATGTTGCTGGAGTCTTGAAAAGACTGATTCATCATACCCACAAGCCAAATATCTCCGAAACATGACATGACCTCGAAGCCCTGATTCTTGTTTAACCCGTAGCAAGACACACTGAGAATGTTTCAAATTGGGGACTAGTGTATCACAGATTCTTTATTCTTCCTTAGAAAGGGGCCGTGTAATGTCCTGTATATGAGGACTCCCTTTCCCCAGAACCCTGTTTGGAAACCCTGATTCTTGTTTAGCTCTTTGCAAGATGTCATGTAGATATTGTGATGGAGGAAACGTTTAAATCAGGTTTCTTATTTCTCCATAGCAAGACATTGTGTAGATTCTGTATTTGAGGACTGCTATTACCTATATTGCAACTTCTAAACCCTGATTCTTCTTGATCCCACAGCAGATGGCCTGTTGAATTTTAGGACTGTGGACTGCTATAACCCCTATTCTTTTTCTTCCTTGGTAAGGGGCCGTGTATTTTCCTGTATATTAGGACTCTCATTACAAAGATCCTATTTCAAAACTCTGATTCTTTATTAGCACTTTCCAAGATGCCCTGTAGATTTTTGGGATAGAGGACTCGTGTAACCCAGAATACTTATACTTTCTTAGCAAAAGGCGATGTAGTTACCTGTATATAGGGACTCTTCCCCAAATTCATGTTTAAAACACCCTGATTCATATTTAGCCCATTGCAAGACAACCTGAAGTTTTCTGGGGATTGAGGACACAAGTAATGCAGACTCCTTATTCTTACTTAACAATAGTCAGTGAAGTTTCCTGTATGCGAAGACTCCCGTTACCCAGATTCCTATTTCAACAACCTAATTCATACTTACCTCTAAGGAAGATGGCGTGTAGTTTTTGGGATCGAGGACTCATGTAACCAAGATTACTTACACTTCTTTAGCAATATGACGTGTAGTTTCCTGTATATGACGACTCCCATTACCCAGCTTCCTGCTTCAATATGCAGGATGCCGAGACAGTTCCTGGTGACCGAGAATTCCAGTTGTTTGGATATCAAGAGAAAGACTCCCATAATGTTCCTTGGGAACTGGAATCCTAGATTCTTGGTTCCCATTCACAAGACCTCCCCAAAATATGTAATCTTCACAACCCAACATCCCAATTCTGACCTGCCAGCCCACAAGAATTTTCTGTAGTTTGAGGTCACCTGAATTGAGGGATATTGTATCAAAATGCCTTTTGATTCTGGGGAACATGCTTATGGTCGTAGATGTTCCGAGGACACAAAAGGATTTGTATGGCCAGATCCTTGATTAAAACTAACAAGAGGACCAGAAAGTTCCTGTGGACCTGTCATCACAGATTTAGTGTATCCACAGAGCAAGTAGCTCTGAAAAATGTAGGGACCCAGAAGCCCAGATTACTGATTAAAACTTATCAAGAGGATCTGGAGATTCCGGTTAATGAGAACTCCTAGAACTGGATTTCCTTTTCGTTCTCAGCTAGATGCCCTGATTTTCCCTTGTAATGTGGGTACCCAAACGATGCATACAAATAGACAGATGCCCCGACGTTTCCTAGGTACTTGGATTCCATGATTCCTAATGACCCTTAATAGTATGTAATACATATTTGGCAACCTGAAAAAACCAGTCCCCTATCTGAATAGACGGACAAACGGAAATTTTAGCGATGTGTGGTGCACTGTAAGACGAGTGTTACACACAAACATGGCGAGAAGATTTTTTGGGCCCTAGAATCTGCCCTTTGTTGTCTCGTGGTAACCAAAGGACTTGTACGTACACACTACCGGTTATCAGTATCAAGATGACCAGAGGGTTGATGAGAATATATAATGACAAATTGTCATATCCAAAAGACCAGTAGCCCTAAAAAATGTGGGGATTTAGAAACCCAGATTTCAGATTATCCCTTATAATGTGGCTCTGAAGAATGCTGGGATTGGTGACTCCCATAACCCAGATTTTATTGTTCTTAATGAGACTCGGGGACATTACTTGGCAACGTGGATGTACAAACTCTTAAAAAGCAATACTCATATGGCTAAATGGTGACCAGGGCCCTGGAATCCAAGATTGCTGTATCCCCTTTAATAATATGTTCGAAATATGTAGGAAGTCCTAAAGCCAAGTTGAAAATATCAACCAGAAATTCCAGCAGTAGTTTCGGAATTAGGAGGTAAACATGAAGCCAGAAATTACATAATAAAATGGGGAGATTATTCCTTTGGTTGTGGAATCTGGCCTTCCAGGCTCCTGCAAAACAAGCAGAGTAGATGGCCAGCTTCTCTGTTACAACTAATAAGAGGAGTAGCAGGTCCCTGGCGATTGGTAATGTCAGATTTGTGGTATGGATATAGGAACTAGCTGTAAAAAATGTGAGGAACAGGACTCCCAAAGTCCTAATTAGCATTTAGAAATATGCTGTAGACATCTAGGTTTGAGAACTACCTGAAACCAGGGAAAAATTAGCAACTGCTCAGAAGTTTGCTGGTCACATGGAAACTGATTTTCCTTGTTCCACACTGGTAAAATGAGTAGAAGCTTTCTGGAGACATAGTGTCCCAGATTCCTGCTTTGTTCTCAGCAAAATGACCAAATGTTTCCCGGTGCCCTGAAAGTCCAGACACTTGGCTCCCAGTGGAAAGACTCCAGAATATTCTTGTAGATTGGAAGCCCAGAACCTGGTGCCCTCCCAAAAATACCTTCTAAAATTGGTGCAATATCAAAACACAAGTCCCTAATTCCGAATAGCTGAACTACCAGGTGTTTCTGGCGTATGACTTAACCCTGAACTCAGGGCTTACATTCAGAAGAACTGATATGATTACTTGTGTCCGGAAATTTGGTGTTAGAGGATCCAGAATCTAAATGGAGGTGTAGTGCCATTTTACCCTTTAAACTATCGAGAGGACCTGAATGTTGCTGGTCTTCTGGAATGACTGATTCATAATATCCAAATAGGAAACAGCTCAGAAAAACGTGGGGAAGACGAAGCCCAGAGTTGTGTAGAATTTAGTAATACTTCCTGTACATTGTTGGAATTGAGGACTCTTGGAGACCCAATTCTTTATTCTTCCTTACAAAGAGCCCCTGTAGTTTCCTGCATATGAGGTCTTTCGTTCCCCAGATTCCTGCTTCGAAATCCTGATACTTGTTTAGCCGTTGTCAAGATGCCCATTAGATTTTTGGCATTGAGGACACGGGAAAACGAGATTCCTTATTATTCCTTAGCAAGAGACTGTAGTTTCCTGTGTATGAAGACTCCCAGTACCCAGATTCCTGCTAGGAAAACCTCATTCTTGTCTAGCCCTTAGCAAGACGCCCTGTAAATATTTAGGATTGAGCATATGTTAATCCAGATTCCCTATTCGTCCTTAGCCAGAGGATATTAATTTTCCTGTATATGAGGACTCCCATTCCCCAGATTCGTACGTCAAATCCCTGATATATTTTTAACCTTTAGTAAGACTCCTGAAGTTTTTGGGAATGTGAGGACTCAGGTAACCCAGATTCCTTATTCTTCTGTAGCAAGAGGCCCTGTAGGTTCCTGTATATGAAGACTCCCATAACGCAGAATCCTTCTTCATTCTCAGCAATTTGTTGAATATTTCCTGATGAACATAGATTTACAATTGTTTGGATATCAATAGGAAGACTCACATGTGGTACCTGGGAACTGTAATCCAATTTCTCATGGTCCCCTTAACATGACATTGCAAAAATGTGAAATATTGTAAATTCAATAACCCAATTGCTATCAGCCCGACCACAAGAAAATTCTGTAATTTCAGGCAACCTGAAACAAAGGATTAAGAAGCAAAATGTCAATTGATTCCTGGGGAAGTGGATTATGGCCGAAGATGTTCATAAGAAACAAACGGAATTGTAGGTCCAGATCCACGATTACAATTATCAAGAGGACCGAAAACTCCTTGGGAATCTATAATGAGAGAATTTAGGCATCCATGCAGCAAGTAGCTCTGAAAAATTTAGAGACCTACAAGCCCAGACTCCTCATTAAACCTTATCAAGAGGCCTTATAGATTTTGGCGATTGAGGACTCCCTGAACACGGATTGCCTTCTTGTTCTTAATAAGATGATCTGATTTTCCCTGATATCTGGATTCCAAAATCATGTATTAAAATAGACAAATGCCCAGCTGTTTTCCAGGGACGTGGAATCCATGATTTTTGGCTAACTTTAAAAATACATACAACATACTCAGTAACCTCACAACCCCAGTGCCAATTCAAGTAGATGCACAAACGGAATTTTTAGCATTCCAGGGTCCGTCTTATGTCAAGAGTTACATACAAATATGCTGAGATGATCCTTTCAGTCCAGTAATGTGACTTTAGTTGTTCCGAGGAACCTAACTGAATTTAAGGGATAGATTCTTGGTTGCAACAATCAAGACGACCACAAGGTTGCTGGGAATCTATAATGACACTTGTCAATTCCAAGTGTGAAGTAGCTCTGAAGAATTTGGAGAACTAGAAATCCAGATTCCAGATAAGTCTTTATAATGGAGCCCTGTAGAATTCATGGATTGAGGCCTCCCATAACCCAATTTTCTTTTTTTTATTGTATCAGGAAGACGTCCGGACATTTTCTGGTGAGGTGGATGTAGAAACATTTACAAACCAATACTCATACCTCCAGAAGCTTCCCCCTTAAGAATATGTCCTATATATGTGGGAACCCCTAATCCCATATTCCTAATACCAAAAAGAATGTTCAGAAGTAGTTTCTGGACTACGAGGTAAACCTGAAGCTAGTGAGCACATTAACAAACGGCGAGAAGATTTATTGGATTGTGGTATCCGGCCTTATAGAACCCTTTGGAACAAACAGACCAGTAGGACAGATCCTGTGTTACAACTATCAAGAGGGCCAACAGTTTCCTTGGGATCAGTATACCCAATTGGTGGTATGCATATAGGATGTAGCTCTGAATAATATGGGGATCATATCTACCAGATTCCAGTTATGCATCAAGTTAAAGTCCCTTTCGAGTCCTAGGTATGAGCACTGCCTTTAGCCAAGGATAAGTGGAGCAGTTGCCCAGAAGTTTGCCAGTTACAGGGAAACCGAGATTCCTAGTTCTTATTTAGTAACACGTGTAGAATCTTTCTAGGAACACAGTGACATAGATTCCTGTTTCGTTCTAAGCAAAACGCCGAGGTGTTTCCTGTTGTCCTGGGAATCCAGACTCTTGTATTTCAATAGTAAGATGACAAGAATATTCCTGCGGATGTTGAATTTAAGATGCCTGGTTCCATTCCAAAAGTACCTCGTAAATAATGTGAACAACTCAATCCTAAGTCCTAATTTCGAAGAGCTAGACCACCAGAAGTTTCTGGAGTACTAGGTAACACTGAAGTCAGCGCTTAAATACAAAAAATCCGAGATGATTACATGTGTTCCGGAAGCTGGCCTCAAAGGTTCCCAGTATCTAAATGAACTTGTAGTGCCAGATTCGCGTTCGAAATTTTCAAGAGTACCAGAATGTTGCTGGAGTTCTGGAAAGAAAGTTTCATAATATCAACATGGGAAACAGCTCTAAAACATGAGGGTGCTCAAAGTCTGGATTAATGTTCAGGCCTTCGGAAGACGTCCTGTAGATTTTCGGGATTGAGGACTCATGGTAAGCAAAAATCCTTTTTCATCAATAGGAACAGGCTGTGCAGTTTCCTGTATATGAGGACTCCCATTATCCTGACTCCTGCTTCTTTCTCAGCAAGACAATTAGACATTTCCTGGAGATGAAGAATTCAAGATGTTTGGATACCCAAAAATGACTCCCAGAAGCTTCCTGGCGAATTGGAAACCAAGATTCTTGTTTCCCTTTAACATGTCACCCAAAAAGGTGGGGACCTTGAATGCCAGATTCCTGATTAAGCCGTATCAAGTGGCCCTGTACACTTCAGTGATTGAAAACTCCAAGAACCTGCATTCCCTTTTCATTCTCAGCAAGATGCCCTGATATTCCCTGTCGATGTGGATTCCAAACTCTGCATACAGAAAGACAGATGTCCAGAAGGTTCCTAGGGACGTGGAATAAATGATTCCTGGTTATCTTTAAAAATACGTACTAAAACATTGGCAAATGCAAAACACTTGTCCCCTCTCAAAGTAAGAGGAGAAACGGAAGGTGAAGGATTACAGCATTCCCCTTAAGACCAGAGTTACATCCAAATATGGCAAGAAGATCCTTTTTGTCCTAGAATCTGGCCTTAATTGTTCCGAGGAACCTAACGGACTTGGGGGGCTCGATACCCGTTTACAAATTTCAAGAGGAACAGAATGTTGCTGGAATCCTGAAATGACTGATTCGTAATATCCACATGCTAAATTGCTCCAAAACATTTGGGGAGTGCGAAGCCCTGTTTCTTGTTTGTCCCATAGCAGACACCATGGGAATTTTTTGGATTGAGGACTCGTACAACAGAGATTCTTTATTCTTCCTTATTTAGACGCAGTGTAGGGTCCTGTATATGAGGAATCTCTTTCCCTAGATTCCTGTTTTGAAACCCTGATTCGTGTTTAAAAGCTAGTGAGACGCCATGTAGACTTATTGATAGAGGAACCGTGGGAAAGTGATTTCTTCTTTTTTCTTGGCAAGAGGCCAAGTAGTTTCCTGTATGTAAGGATTGCTATTACCCACATTCGTGCCTCAAATCCCTGTTTCTTCTTTAGCCGTCAGCAAGATGCCCTGTAGATTTTCAGGACTGAGGACTCATATATCCCAGATTCCTTATTTTTAGCAACACCCGTGCAGTTGCCTGTATAGTATTCCCTATCTCAGATACATGCTTCAAAACTCTGATGTTTGTTTATCCCTAGGAAGAAGTTGTGAAGATTTTTGAAATTTGAGAACACATGTCACCAGATTCCCTATTCTTCCTTACAAGTCCCCGCAGTTGCCTCTACATGAGGATTTCATTTCCCAAGATTATGCTTCAAAAACCCAAGTTCCTGTTTAGCCCTTAGCAAGACACCCAGAAGTTTTTTAACGATTGAGCACATGTGTAAAGCAGATTCCTTATTCTTCCTTAGCAATAGACTGTGCATTGTCCTGTATATGAGGACTCCCATTATCCAGATACGTGCTCCCAAAACCTGATTGGTGGTTATCTCTTAGCAGTAAGCTCTGTAGATTTTTGGGGTGGAGGACACGTGTAACCAAGATTCCTTATTCTTCCTTAGCAACAGGTCGTGTAGTGTTCTTTATATGAGGACTCTCATTACTGAAATTCCTGCTTCATTCTCAGTAAGATGCCGAGACATTTCCTGGTGACCTAGCATTACAGTTGCTTGGATATTAAGTGAAAAACTCCCATAAAGTTCTTGTAGAATTGGAACCCAAGATTCCTGGTTCCCCTTTCAAAAGACTCACTAAAAATTTGGCGACATAGAAGCCCAGATTGCTGATTAAACCTTATCAAGAGACCTTGTAGATTTAGGCGATTGAGCACTCCAAGAACCAGATTCCCTTTCCATTCTCAGCAAGATGCCCCGATTTTCCCTGTTTATGTGGATTCCAATAGTCTGTATACAAAAATGCAGAAGCCCAGATGTTTCCTAGGGACGTGGAATCCATGATTCCTGGTTACATTTTAAAAATTCGTACTAAATATTTGGCAACTGCAAAACCCTCGGCCCTACTCCAAATAAAAGTGCAAACGGAAATTTAAGGATTACCAAGGTCTTCTTAAGACCAGAGTTACATGCAAATACGGCAAGAAGATAACTTTTTTGAGAGAATCTGGCCTTAATTGTCCGGAGGAACATATGGGACTGTTACTACCAGATCCCCTTTTACAACTCTCAAGAGGACCAGAACATTGCTGGAGTCCTAAAATGACTGATTCATAATACCCACAAGCCAAATATCTCCAAAACATGAGACGAGTTAGAAGCCCTGATTCTTGTTAATCCCGTAGCAAGACACCCTGAGAATTTTTCGAATTGGGGACTAGTGTATCATAGAGTGCTTATTCTTCCTTAGCAAGGGGCCGTGTAGTGTCCTGTATGAGGTCTCCCTTTCCCGGAATCCTGTTTGGAAACCCTGATTCTTGTTTAGCCCTTAGCAAGATGTCATTTAGATATTGTGACGGAGGAACCTTGGAAAACAAGTTTCTTCTTTCTCCATAGAAGTAGATCGTGTAGTTTCTGTATATGAGGGCTGCTATTACCTATTTTGCATCTTTTAAACCCTGATTCACGTTTAGCCCACAGCAGATGGCCTGTTTATTTTTCGGATTGAAGACTGCTATAACCCCGACTCGTTTTCTTCCTTGGCAAGGGGCTGTGTATTTTCCTGTATATTAGGTCTCTCATTACATAGATCCTGCTTCGAAACTCTGATTCTTTTTTAGCCCTTTCCAAGATGCCCTGTAGATTTTTGGGAATGAGGACTCGTGTTACCCAGATTCCTTATTCTTTCTTAGCTAACGGTCATGTAGTTGCCTGTATTAAGGACTCCATTTCTCCAGATTCATGCTTTAAACACCCTGATTCGTGTTTAGCCCATAGCAAGATGACGTGAAATTTTTTGGCATTGAGGACACGAGTCACGCAGATTCCTTCTTCTTACTTAGCAATATGCTGTGACGTTTCCTGTATGTGAGGACTACCAATACAGAGATTCCTACTTCAAAAACCTGTTTCTTCGTTACCTCTTAGGAAGACGGCCTGTAGTTTTTGGGATTGAGGACTCATGTAAACAAGATTCCGTATGCTTCCTTAGCAATATTACGTGTAGTTTCCTGTATATAACGACTCCAATTAACCAGTTTCCCTCTTCACTGTGCAGGATGCCAAGACAGTTTTTGCTGACTGAGAATTCCAGTTGTTTGGATATCAAGAGAAAGACTCTCATAATGTTTTTTGGGATCTGGAATCCTAGATTCCTGGTTCCCCTTCATAAGACCTCTCCAAAATGTGGAATCTTCACAACCCAACATCCCTATTCCGACCTGCCCACCGACAAGAATTTTATGTAGTTTGAGGTCACCTGAATTGAGGGATTTTGTACCAATATGACTTTTCATTCTGGGGAACATGATTATGGTTGTAGGTGTTCCTAGGACACAAAGGGATGTGTAGGGCTAGATCCTTGATTACAACTAACAAGAGGCCCAGAGAGATTCTGTGAATCTGTAATGAAAGATTTAACATATCCACAGAACTAGTAGCTCAGAAAAATGTAGTGACCCAGAAGCCCAGTTTGCTGATTAAACTTATCAAGAGGCCCAATAGCTTCCGGTTAATGAGACTCCTAATACCCGATTTCCTTTTCATTCTCAGCAAGATGCCCTGATTGCCCTGTCGATGTGGATTCCAAACACTGTATACAAAAAGACAGATGCCCAGAAGTTTCCTAGGAACTTGGAATCCATGATTCCTGGTTACCTTTAAAAATACGTACTAATCATTTGGTAATTGCAAAACTTATTTACCCCTGAAAATAAAAAGAGAAACGAAAGCTGAAGGTTTACAGGGTTCACCTTAAGACCAGAGATAAATCCAAATATGGCAAGAAGATTCTTTTTCTCCTGGAATCCAGCCTTAGTTGTTCCGAGGAACCTAATGGACTTTGATTGCCTGATAGGCGTTTAAAACTTTCAAGAGGATCAGAATGTTGCTGGAGTCCTGAAATGACCGATTCCTAATATCTGCATTCTAAATTGCTCTGAAACATTTGGGGAGCTCAAAACCCTGTTTCTTGTTTGTGCCATAGCAGACACCCTGGGAATTTCTTGGATTGAGGAATAGTAAAACATAAATTCTTTATTCGTCCTTGGTCGGAGGCTGTGTAGTGTCCTGTATGTGAAGACTTTCTTTCCTTAGATTCCTGTTTTGAAACCCTGATACTTGTTTAGCCCTTAATAAGACGCCATGTCGATTTTTTTTGATAGAGGAACCGTGTAAAACCGATTTCTTGTTTTTTCTTAGCAATACGCCATGAAGTTACCTGTATACGTGGACTGCTATTACCCACATTCATGCCTCGAATCCCTGATTCTTCTTTAGCAGTCAGCAAGATGCACTGTACATTTTCAGGTCTGAGAACTTGTATTACCCGGATTCCTTATTTTTAGCAACAGCCGTGCAGTTGCCTGTATATGAGTACTCCCTTTCCCAGATATATGCGTCGAAACCCTCGCTTATTTAGACTTTAAGAAGACGTCATGTAGTTTGAGATTGAGAACACATGTCACCCAGATTCCTTATTCTTTCTTAGGAAAAAATCCATGCAGTTGCCTGTATATGAGGACTTCATTTACCTAGATTATGCTTCAAAAACCCAAATTCGTGTTTAGCACTTATCAAGACACCCTGAAGTGTTTTTTGGGATTGAGGACACGTGTATACCAGATTCCTTATTGTTCCTTGGCAATAGACAGTGCAGTTTCCTGTATATGAGTACTCCCATTATCCACACTCCTACTCCCAAAACCTGATAGGTGGTTATCTCTTAGCAAATCGCTCTGTATATTTTTGGGATGGAGGTCGACTGTGTGCAAGATTCCTTATTCTTCTGTAGCAACAGTTCGTGTAGTGTTCTATATATGAGGACTCCCATTACTGAAATTCCTGCTTCATTCTCAGCAAGATGCCGAGACATTTCCTGGTAACCTAGAATTCCAGTTGCTTGGATATCAAGAGAAAGACTCCCATAAAGTTCTTCTGGAATTGGAACCCATATTCCTGGTTCCCATTTCAAAAGACACCCTAAAATATGGCGACATAGAAGCCCAGATTGCTGATTAAACCTTATCAAGAGACCTTGTAGATTTAGGCGACTGAGAACTCCAAGAACTGGATTACCATTCGGTTATCAGCAAGATGCCCAGATTTTCCCTGTCTATGTGGATTCCAGAACTCTGTATACAAATTGCAGATGCCCAGATGTTTCCCAGGGACGTGGAATCCATGATTCCTGGTTATATTTTAATAAATCGTACTAATTATTTGGCAACTACAAAACCCTCTGCCCCTCTCCAAATAAAAGTACAAACGGAAATTTAAGGATTACCAAGTTCATCTTAAGAACAGAGTTACATCCACATAAGGCAAGAAGATACTTTTGTTCCTGGAATCTGTCCTTAGTTGTCCTGAGGAATCTAAGGGACTTGTACTACCAGATACCCGTTTACAACTCTCAAGAGGACCAGAATGTTGCCGGAGTCCTGAAATGACTGATTTATAATACCCACAAGCCTAATATCTCTAAAACATGAGACGAGCTCGAAGCCCTGATTCTTGTTTATCACGTAGCAAGACACTCTGAGAATTTTTTGTATTGGGGACTTGTGTATCACAGATTCCTTATTCTTCCTTAGAGTGGGGCTGTGTATTGTCCTGTATATGAGGACTCCCTTTCCCAGTATCCTGTTTGGAAACCTTGATTCATTTTTAGCCCGTATCAAGATGTCATGTTGATATTGTGATGGAGGAACCATGTAAAACAGGTTTCTTTTTTCTCCTTAGATAGATATCGTGTAGATTCTGTATATGAGGACTGCTTTTACCTATGTTGCAGCTTCTAAACCCTGATTCTTGTTTAGCCCACTGCAGAAGGCCTTTTGATTTTAGTACTAAGGACTGCTATAACCCTGATTCCTTTTTTCCCTTGGCAAAGGGCTGTGTATTTTCCTGTATGTTAGGACTCTCCTTACATAGATCCTGCTTTGAAACTCTGATTTTTTATAGCCCTTTCCAAGATGTCGTGTAGATTTTTGGGATTGAGGTCTCATGTAATCCAAATTCCTTATACTTTCTTAGCACAAGGTCATGTACTTGCCTGTATATAAGGACTCCATTTCCCCAGAATCATTCTAAGATAACCCTGATTCCCATACCAAGACGACCTGAGTTTTTTGGGGATTGAGGACACGAGTAACGCATATTCCTTATTCTTACTTAGCATAGGCAGTGAAGTTTCCTGTATGTGTGGACACACATTACCCACATTCCAATTTCAAAAACCTGATTCGTGGTTACCTCTTAGGAAGACAGCCTGTATTTTTGGTGATTGAGGATTCATATAACCAATATTCCTTATACTTCCTTAGCAATATGACGTGTAGTTTCCTGTTTATGACGACTCCCATTACCCAGCTTCTTACTTCACTCTGCAGGATGTCGAGACAGTTCCTGGTGACTGAGAATTTCAGTTGTTTGGATATCAATAAAAAGACTCCAATCATGTCTTTTTGAATTGGAATTCAAGATTCATGGCTCCCCTTCACAAGACCTCCCCAAAATGTGGAATCTTCAAAACCCAACATCCCAATTCCAACCTGCACGCCCACAAGAATTTTCTGTAGTTTGAGGTCACCTGAATCGAGGGATTTTGTACCAATATGACTTTTGATTCTGGGGAACATGATTATGGTCGTAGATGTTCCTAGGACACAAAAGTATTTGCAGGGACAGATCCTTGATTAAAACTAATAAGAGTACCAGAAAGTTCCAGTGGATCTGTCATGACAGATTTAGGGTATCCACGGAGCAAGTAGCTCTGAAAAGTTTAGGTACCCAGATGCCCAGATTGCTGATTAATCCTTATCAAGAGGCCCTGGATATTCCGGTTAATGAGAACTCCTAGAACCGGATTTCATTTTCATTCTCAGCAAGATTTCCTGATTGTCCTTTGTTATGTGGGTACCCAAACTGTGTATACAAATTGACAGATTTCCCGACGTTTCCTAGGGACTTGGATTCCATGATTCCTAATGACCCTTAAAAGTATGTAATAAATATTTGACAACCTCAAAACATCAGTCCCCTATCTGAATAGACGGAGAAACGGAAGTTTTAGCGTTGCAAGGTGCATCTTAAGATGAGTTTTACACACAAACTTTGGGCCCTAGAGTCTGCCCTTTGTTGCCTGTGGTAACCAAAGGACTTGTAGGTACACATTATCAGTTATCACTATCAAGATGATCAGAGCGTTGATGTGAATATATAATGACAAATTGTCATTTCCGAGAGACAAGTAGCCCTAAAAAATGTGGGGATTTAGACGCCCAGATTCCAGATTATCCCTTATAATGTGGCTATGTAGAAGTCTGGGATTGGTGACCCCCATAACCCAGATTCTTTTTGTTCTCAATGAAACTCCCGGATGTTACTTGACAACGTGTAAGTACAAACTCTGCAATACCAATACTCATATGCCAAAATGGTGACCAGGGCCCTGGAATCCAAGATTGCTGAATTCCCTTTAAGAATATGTCTGAAATATGTAGGAACTCCTAAAGCCAAGTTCAAAATATCAACCAGAAATTCCAACAGTAGTTTCGGAATTAGAGGAAAACATGAAGCCAGAAATTACATTATAAAATGGGGAGATTACTCCTAGGGTTGTGGAATCTGGCCTTCCAGGCTCCTGAAAAGCAAGCAGAGTAGGTGGCCAGCTTCTTTGTTACAACTAACAGGAGGAGCAGCAGGTCCCTGGCGATCGGTAATGTCAGATTTGTGGTATGGATATAGGAATTAGCTCTGAAAAATGTGAGGAACAGGACTCCCAAATTCCTGTTTAGCATTTAGAAATATGCTGTAGACTTCTAGGTTTGAGAACTACCTGAAGCCAGGGAAAAATTTTCAACTGCTCAGAAGTTTCCTGGTCACATGGAAACTGATTTTCCTTGTTCCACACTGGTAAAATGAGTAGAAGCTTTCTGGAGTCATAGTGTCCCAGATTCCTGCTTTGTTCTCAGCAAAATGACCAGATGTTTCCCGGGGCCCTGGAAGTTCAGTCTCTTGGCTCCCAATGGAAAGTCTCCAGAATATTCCTGTAGATTTGGAATCCCAGAACTTCGTGCCCTCCCAAAAATACCTTCAAAAATTGGTGCAACATCTAAACCTAAGATCCTATTTCTGAATAGCTGAACTACCAGATGTTTCTGGCGTATGACTTAACCCTGAACTCAGGGTTCACATTCAAAAGAACTGAGTTTATTACTTGTGTCCTGGAATTTCGCGTTAGAGGTCCAGAGTCTATATGGACTTGTAGTGCGATATTACCCTTTAAACTACCAAGAGGACCTGAATGTTTCTGGTCTTCTGGAATGAGGGATTCATAATATCCAAATAGGAAACAGCTCAGAAAAATGTGAGGATGTCGAAGCCCAGAGTTTTGTAGAACTTAGCAAGATGTCCTGTACATTTTTGGAATAGAGGACTAGTGGAAACCCAATTCTTTATTCTTCCTTAGAAAGAGCCCCTGTAGTTTCCTGCATATGAGGTCTCTCGTTCCCCAGATTCCTGCTTCGAAATCCTGATACTTGTTTAACCCTTATCAAGATGCCCATTAGATTTTTGGCATTGAGGACACGGGCAAACAAGATTCCTTATTCTTCCTTTGCAAGAGACTGTAGTTTCCTGTGTATAAGGACTCCAAATACCCTAATTCCTGCTACAAAAGCCTGATTCTTGTTTAGCCCTTAGCAAGACGCCCTGTAGATATGTAGGATTGAGCATATGTTATCCCTTATTTCTTATTCGTCCTTAGCAAGAGGCTGTGAATTTTCCTGCATATGAGAACTCTCATTGCCCAGATTCGTGGGTCAAATCCCTGATATATTTTTATCCCTTATTAAGACTCCTGTAGTTTTTGAGGATGTGAGGACTCATGTAACCCAGATTCCTTATACTTCTGTAACAAGAGACCATGTAGGTTCCTGTATATGAAGACTGCCATAATGCAGAATCCTGCTTCATTCTCAGCTATTCATTGAATATTTCCTGATGAACGTAGATTTACAATTGTATGGATATCAATAAGAAGACTCACAAGTGATACCTGGGAACTGTAATTCAAGTTCCCGTGGTCCCCTTATCAAGACACTGTAAAAATGTGGAATATTGTAAACTCAATATTCCAATTGCCACCAGCCTTACCACAAGATAGTTCTGTACTTTGAGGCAACCTGAAACGAAGAATTTAGTAGCAAAATGCCAATTGATTCCTGGGGAACTGGATTATGGCCGAAGATGTTCATAAGAAACAAATGGAATTGTAGGTCCAGATCCTCGATTACAATTATCAAGAGCACCGTAAACTTCTTGGGAATCTGTAATGAGAGATTTTAGGCATCTACACAGCGAGTAGCTCGGAAAAATATAGAGACCTACAAGCCCAGACTCCTCATTAAACCTTATCAAGAGGATTTATAGATTTTGGCGATTAGGACTCCCTGAACACGGATTCCCTTCTTGTTCTCAGTAAGATGCTCTGATTTTCCCTGGCATCTAGATTCCAAAATTCTGTATAATAATAGACAAATGCAAAACTGTTTTCCAGGGATGTGGAATCCGTGATTTTTGACTACCTTCAAAATATGTACAACATACTCAGTAACCTCAAAACCACAGGTCCAAATCAAGTAGATGCAAAAACGGAATTTTTAGGATTACAAGGTACTTCTTAAGTCAAGAGTTACATACAAATATGCCGAGATGATTCTATCAGTCCAGTAATGTGGCTTTAGTTGTCCTGAGGAACCCAACTGAATTTAAGGGATAGATTCTTGGTTGCAACAATCAAGACGATCAGAAGGTTGCTGGGAATCTCTAATGACACTTGTCAATTCCAAATGTGAAGTAGCTCTGAAGAATTTGGAGACTAGAAGCCCAGATTCCAGGTAAGTTTTACAAAGGAGCCCTGTAGAATTCATGGATCGAGGCCACCCGTAAGCCAATTTCCTTTTTATTATCTATCAGAAAGACGTCCGGACATTTCTGGTGGCGTGGAAGTACAAACTTTTACATACCAATACTCATACCTCCAGAAGTTTCCCAGGGATCTGAAATCAAAGATTGCTGGTTCCCCCTTACGAATACGTCCTAAACATGTGGGAACCCCTAATCCCATAATCCAAATACCAAAAGGAATGTTCAGAAGTAGTTTCTCGACTACGAGGTAAACCTGAAACCAGAGATCACATTAACAAACGGCGAGAAGATTCCTTGGATTGTGGAATCTGGCCTTTTAGTACCCTGTGGAACAAACGGACAAGTAGGCCAGATTCTGAGTTACAACTTTCAAGAGGCCCAACAGGTTCCTTGGGATCGGTAAAGCCCGATTGGTGGTAAGCATATAGGACGTAGCTCTGAATAATATGGGGTTCATATCTCCCAGATACTAGATATGCAACAAGTTAAAGTTCCTTTCAAGACCTAGGTATGAGCACTGCCTTAAGCCAGGGATAAGTGGAGCAGTTGCCCAGATGTTTGCAAGTTACAGGGAAACTGAGATTCCTGGTTCTTATGTAGTAACACGTGTAGAAACTTTCAAGGGACACAGTGACATAGATTCCTGTTTCATTCTAAGCAAAATGTCAAGATGTTTCCTGTTGTCCTGGGTGTCCAGAGTCTTGTATGCCAAAAGTAAGATGACAAGAATATTCCTGTGGACGTTGAATATAAGATTCCTGGTTCCATCCCAAAAGTACCTCCTAAATACAGTGAACAATTCAACCCTAAGTCCTAATTTCGAACAGCTAGACCACCAGAAGTTTCCGGAGTATGAGGTAACACTGAAGTCAGCGCTTAAATACAAAAAATCCGAGATGATTACATGTGTCCTGGAATCTGGCCTCAGAGGTTCCCAGTATCTAAATGGACCTGTAGTTCCAGATTCGCGTTGGCAATTATCAAGAGTACCAGAATGTTGTTGGAGTTCTGGAAAGAATGTTTCATAATATCAACATGGGAAACAGCTCTAAAACATGAAGGTGCTCGAAATCTGAATTATTGTTTAGGCCTTAGGAAGACGTCCTGTAGATTTTTGGGATTGAGGACTCATGTAGCCCAGAATCCTTTTTCATAATTAGCAAGAGGCAGTGCTGTTTCCTGTATATGAGGACTCCCATTATCCAGACTTCTGTTTCTTTCTCAGCAAGACACTGAGACATTTCCTGGAGATGAAGAATTCAAGATGTTTGGATATCAAAAAAAGACTCCCAGAAGCTTTCTGGAGAATTGGAAACCAGATTCCTGCTTCCCTTTAACATGACACCCTAAAAAGGTGGGAACCTTGAACGCCAGATTCCTGATTAAGCCGTATCAAGTGGCCCTTTACACTTCAGCGATTGAGAACTCCAAGAACACGCATTTCCTTTTCATTCTCAGCAAGATGGCCTGATTTTCCCTGTCTATGTGGATTTCAAACTCAGTATACAATAAGACAGATGCCCAGAAGGTTCCTAGGGACGTGGAATAAATGATTCCTGGTTACATTTAAAAATACATACTAAAAAAATGGCAACTGCAAAACCCTTGTCCCCTCTCAAAATAAAAAGAGACAAAGAAGGTGAAGGATTACAGGGTTCACCTTAAGACCAGAGTTACATCCAAATATGGCAAGAAGATCCTTTTTGTCCTAGAATCTGTACTTAATTGTTCCAAGGACTCGCATGATGTTGGAGAGCCCGATACCCTTTTAAAACTTTCAAGAGGAACAGAATGTTGCTTTAATCCTGAAATGACTGATTTGTAATATCCGAATGCTAAATTGCTCCGAAACATTTGAGGAGCGTGAAGTCCTCTTTCTTCTTTGTCCCATAGCAGACACCCTGGGAATTTCTTGGATTGAGGACTCGTACAACAAAGATTCTTTATTCTTCTTTAGTTAGAGGCAGTGCAGTGTCCTGTATATGAGGACTCTCTTTCCCTGGACTCCTTTTTTGAAACCCTGATTCGTGTTTAACACTTACTTAGATGCCATGTCGATTTATTGATAGAGGAACCGTGGAAAACAGATTTTTTCTTTTTTCTTAGCAATAGTCCAAGTAGTTTCCTGTATATGAGGACTGCTGTTACCCACATTTATGCCTCGAATCCCTGTTTCTTCTTTAGCCGTCAACAAGATTCCCTGTAGATTTTCAGGACTGAGAACTCATATAACCCAGATTCCTTATTTTTAGCAACAGTCGTGCAGTTGCCTGTATATGAGTACTCCCTATCCATGATACATGCGTCAAAACCCTGATGTTTGTTTCGCCCTTAAGAAGAAGTCGTGTAGTTTTTTTGAAATTTGAGAACACATGTCACCAGAATCCTTATTCTTTCTTAGGAAAACTCCATGCAGTTGACTCTATATGAGGATTTCATTTCCCAAGATTATGTTTCAAAAACCCAAGTTCCTTTTTAGCCTTTAGCAAGAATCACTGAAGTTTTTTTAGAGATTGAGGTCACGTGTAAATCAGATTCCTTATTCTTCCTTAGCAATAGGCAGTGCACTGTCCTGTTTATGAGGACTCCTGTTATCCAGATACGTACTCCCAAAACCTGATTGGTGGTTATCTCTTAGCAGTACGCTCTGCAGATTATTGGGATGGAGACCTCGTGTAACCAAGATTCCTTATTCTTCCATAGCAACAGGTCGTGTACTGTTCTGTATATGAGGACTCCCATTACTGAAATTCCTGCTTCATTCTCAGCAAGATGCTGAGACATTTCCTGGGGACCGAGAATTCCAGTTGTTTGGATATCAAGAGAAAGACTCCCATAATGTTCTTTGTGAACTGGAATCCAAGATTCATGGTTCCCCTTCACAAGACCTCCCCAAAATGTGGAATCTTGAATACCCAACATCCCAATTCCGACCTGCCTGCCCATATGAATTTTCTGTAGTTTGAGGTCACCTGAATCGAGGGATTTTGTACCAATATGCCTTTTGTTTATGGGGGACTTGATTATGGTTGTAGATGTTCCTAGGACACAAAAGGATTTGTAGGACGAGATCCTTGATTACAACTAAAAAGAGAACCAGAAAGTTCCTATGGGTGTGTACTGCCAGATTTAGTGTATCCACAGAGCAAGCACCTCTGAGAAATGTAGGGACCTAGAAGACCAGGTTGCTGATTAAACGTTATCAAGAAGCCCTGTAGATTCCGGTTAATGAGAACTCCTAGAACCGAATTTCCTTTCTGTTCTCAGCATGATATGCACTGATTTTCCCTGACGATGTGGATTCCAAACTCTGTATACAAAAAGACACATGCCCAGAAATATCCTAGGGACGTGGAATCTATGATTCGTGGTTACCTTTTAAAATACGTACTAAACATTTGGAAACTGCAAAACCCTGGTCCCCTCTCAAAATAACAAGAGACATGGAAAGATAAGGATTACAGGTTTCACCTTAAGACAAAGGTTACATCCAAATATGGCTAGAAGATTCTTTTTGTCCTGGAATCTGGCCTTACTTTTCCGAGGTACCTAACGGATTGGATTGCCCGATACCCGTTTAGAACTTTCAAGAGGTCCGGAATGTTGTTGGAGTCCTGAAATGACGGACTTGTAATATCCGCACACTAAATTGCTCTGAAACTTTTGGGGAGCTCGAAGCCGTGTTTCTTGTTTGTCCCATAGCAAACACCCTGGGAATTTTATTTGATTGAGTACTCATACAACAAAGATTCTTTATTCTTCCTTAGTTAGAGGCAGTGTAGTGTCCTGTATATGAGGACTATCTTTCCCAAGATTCCTGTTTCGAAACCCTGATTCTTGTTTAGACCTTAGTAAGATGCCAGGTAGGTTTTTTGATAGAGGAACCATGTAAAACTTTTTTCTTAGCAAAGAGGCCAGGTAGTTTCCTGTATATGAGGACTGCTATTACCCACATTCATGCCTCGAATCCCTGATTCTTCTTTAGCCGTCAGCATGACGCCCTGTAGATTTTCAGGACAGAGGACTCATATAACCCATATTCCTTATATTTAGCAACAGTCGTGCAGTTGCATATATATAAGTACTCCTTTCCCAGTCACATGTGTCGAAATCCTGATGCTTGTACAGAACTTAGGAAGACGCCATGTATTTTTTTGACGATGGAGAACACAGGTCACCCAGATTCCTTAATCTTTCTTACGAAAAATCCGTGCAGTTGCTTGTATATGAGGATTTCATTTCCCTAAATTATGCTTCAAAAACCCAAATTCGTGTTTAGCCCTTCGCAAGACACCTTGAAATTTTTTGAGGGATTGAGGACACGTGTAAACCAGATTCCTTATTTTTCCTTAGCAATATACTCTGCAGTTTCCTGTATATGAGGACTCCCATTTTCCAGATTCCTACACCCAAAACCTGATTGGTGGTTATCTCTTAGCAAGACCCTCTGTAGGTTTTTGGGATGGAGGACGCGTGTAATCAAGACTCCTTATTCTTCCGTGGCAACAGGTCGTGTAGTGTTCTGTATATGAGGACTCCCATTACTGAAATTCCTACTTCATTCTCAGAAAGACGCCGAGACATTTTTTGGTGACCTGGAATTCCATTTGCCTGGATATCAAGAGAAAGACTCCCATAAAGTTCTTGTGGAATTGGAACCCAAGATTCCTGGTTCCCTTTTCAAAGACACACTAAAAATGTGTCAACATAGATGCCCCGATTGTTGATTACACCTTGTCAAGGGACCTTGTAGATTTAGGCGATTGAGAACTCCAAGAACCGGATTCCTTTTCCGTTCTTAGCAATATGCCCTGGTTTTCCCTGTCTATGTGGATTCCAATACTCTGTATACAAAAATACAGATGCCCAGATGTTTTGTAGGGATGTGAAATCATGTTTCCAGGTTACATTTTAGCAATTTGTACTAAATATTTGGCAACTGCAAAACCCTCGGCTCCCCTCCAAATAAAAGTACACACGGAAATTGAAGGATTACCAAGTTCATCTTAAGACCAGAGTTACATCCAAATACAGCAAGAAGATACTTTTGTTCCAGGAATCTGGCCTTAGTTTTCCCAAGGAACCTATGGGATTGCACTGCCAGATACCCGTTTACAACTCTCAAGAGAACCAGAATGATGCTGGAGTCCTGAAATGACTGATTTGTAATATCCACAAGCCTAATATCTGAAACTTGAGACGAGCTCAAAGCCCTGATTTTTGTTTATCCTCTAGCAATACACCCTGAGAATTTTTTGGATTCCTAACTAGTTTATCAAATATACCTTATTCTTCCTTAGCGAGGGTCCATGTAGTGTCCTGTATATGAGTACTCCCTTTCCCCAGAAACCTGTTTGAAAACCCTCATTCTTGTTTAGCCCTTAGCAAGATGTGATGTAGATATTGTGACAGAGGAACCGTGTAAAACTGGTTTCTTATTTCTCCTTAGCAAGGGATCGTGTAGATTTTGTATATGAGGACTGGTATTATCTTTGTTGCAGTTTCTAAACCCTGATTCTTGTTTAGGCCACAGCAGATGGTCTGTTGATTGTTAGTACTTTGGACTGGTATAACCCCGATTTTTTTTCTTCCTTGGCAAGGGGCCTTGTATTTTCTGTATAATAGGACTCTCATTACAAAGATCCTGCTTTGATGCTCTGATTCTTTTTATCCCTATCCAAGTTGCCCTGTAGATTTTTGGGATTGAGGACTCTTGTAACCCAGATTCCTTATTGTTTCTTAGCAAAAGGTCATGTATTTACCTGTATATAAGGACTCCATTTCCTTTGATTCATGCTCGAAAATGCCCTGATTCATATTTAGATCATAGCAAGACGACCTGAAGTATTTTTGGGATTGAGGATACGAATAACGCAGATTCCTTATACTTACTTAGAAATAGGCAGTGAAGTTTCCTGTATGTGAGGACTCCCATTCCCCGGATTCCAAATTCAAAAACCTGAACTGTGGTTACCTCTTAGGAAGACGGCCTGTAGTTTTTGGGATTGAGGACTCATGTAACCAAGATTCCTTATACTTCCTTAGCAATATGACATGTAGTTTTCTGTATATATCCAATTGTTTGAATATCAAGAGAAAGACGCCTATAATGTTCTTTGGGAACTGGAATCCAAGATTCCTGGTTCCCATTCACAAGACCTCCCCAAATTGTGGAATCTTCAAAACCCAACATCCCAATTACGACCCGCCAACCCACAAGAATTTTCTGTAGATTGAGGTCAACAGAATCGATGGATTTTGTACCAATGTGCCTTTTGATTCTGGGTAACATAATTATGGTCGTAGATGTTCCTAGGCTACAAAAGGTTGTGGAGGGCCAGATCCTTGATTACAACTAACAAGAGGACCAGAAAATTCCTTTAGATCTGTAATGACAGATTTAGGGTATCCACAGAATATGTAGCTCTGAAAAATGTAGGGACCCAGAAGCCCAAATTGCTGATTAAATCCTTCAAGAGGCCCTATAGATTCTGGTTAATGAGAACTCTTAGAATCGGATTTCCTTTTCGTTCTCAGCAAGATGCCCTTTTTTTCCCTGTCGATGTTTATTCAGAAATCTCTATACAAAATGGCAGATGCCCAGAATTTTCCGATGGACGTGGAATCTATGATTCCTGGTTACCTTTAAAAATACGTACTAAACATTTGCAACTTCAAAACCCTTGTCCCCTCTCAAAATAAAAACAGAAGCGGAAGGTGAAGGATTACTGGGTTCACGTTAAGACCAGAGTTGCATCCAAATATGGCAAGAAGATTATTTTTGTCCTGGAATATGGCCATAGTTTTTCTGAGGAACCAAACTGACAAGGGGGACCTGATAACCATTTACAACTTTCAAGAGGACCAGAATGTTGCTGGAATCCTTAAATGACTGATTCGTAATATCTGCATCCTAATTGCTCCAAAACATTTGGGGAGCTCGAAGCCCTGTGTCTTGTTTGTCCCATAGCAAACACCCTGGGAATTTTTTGGATTGAGGACTCAAACAACAACGATTCTTTATTCTACCTTAGTTAGAGACTGTGTAGTGTCCTGTATATGAGGAATCTGTTTCCCTATATTCCTGTTTGGAAACGCTGATTCTTGTTTAGCCCTAAGTAAGACGCCATGTAGATTTTCTGATAGAGGAACCATGTAAAAAAGATTTCTTCTTTTTCTCAGCAAGAGGCCATGTAGTTTCCAGTATATGAAGACTGCTATTACCCACATTCATGCCTCGAATCCCTGATTCTTCTTTAGTCATCAGCAAGATTCCCTGTAGACTTTCAGGAATGAGGACTCATATAACCCATTTTCCTTATTTTTAGCAACAGCTGTGCAATTGCCTGTATATGAGCACTGCGTTTTCCAGCTACATGCGTCGAAACCCTGATGCTTGTTTAGACCTTAGGAAGTAGTTGTGTAGTTTTTTGGGGATTGAGAACACATGTCACCCAGATTCCTTATTCTTTCTTAGGAAAAGTCCGTGCAGTTGCAGGTATATGCGGTTTTCATTTCCCTAGATTATGCTTCTAAAACCCAAATTCGTGTTTAGCCCTTAGCAAGACATCCTGAAGTTTTTTTGTGGATTGAGGACACGTGTAAACCAGATTCCTTATTCTTCCTATGCAATAGACAGTGTATTTTCCTGTAAATGAGGACTCCCATTATGCACATACCTACTCCAAAACCCCGATTGATGGTTATCTCTTAGCAAGACGCTTCATATGTTTTTGGGATGGAGGTCTCTTGTAAGCAAGATACTTTATCCTTCCATAGCTCCAGGTCATGTAGTGTTCTGTATATGAGGACTCCCATTATTGAAATTCCTGCTTTATTCTCAGCAAGATGCCGAGATATTTCCTAGTGACATAGAATTCCAGTTGCTTGGATATCAAGAGAAAGACCCCATAAAGTTCTTGTGGAATTGCAAACCAAGATTCCTGGTTCCATTTTCAAAGACACCCTAATAATGTGGCGACATAGAAGCCCAGAGTGCTGATTAAACCTTATCAAGAGACCTGTAGATTTAGGTGATTGAGAACTCCAAGAACCGGATTCCCTTTCCATTCTCTGATTTTCCCTGTCTATGTGGATTCCAAAACTCTGTATACAATAACGCAGATGCCCAAATGTTTCCAAGAACGAAGAATCCGTAATTCTTGGTTACAGTTTAATAATTCGTACTAAATATTTGGCAACTGGAACACCTTCGGCCCCTCTCCAAATAAAACTAGAAACGGAAATTTAAGGATTGCCAAGTTCATCTTAAGACCAGAGTTACAGCCAATTATGGCAAGAAGAAAGATTTGTTCCGGGAATCTGGCCTTAGTTATCCCAAGGAACCTATGGAACTTGTACTACCAGATACCCGTTTAAAAATCTCAAGAAGACCAGAATGTTGCTGGAGTCCTGAAATGACTGATTTGTAATACCCACAAGCCAAATATTTCTGAAACATGAGACGAGCTCGAAGCCCTGATTCTTGTTTTTTCCTTAGCAAACACCCTGAGAATTTTACGGATTGGGGACTAGTGTATCATAGATTCCTTATTGTTCCATAGCGAACGGCAGTGTAGTGTCCTGGATATGAGGACTCCATTCCCCAGAATCCTTTTTCGAATCTCGGATTCTTGTTTAGCCCTTAGTGAGATGTCATGTAGATAGTGAGATGGAGGAACAGTGTAAAACAGGTTTTTTATTTCTCCTTAGCAAGAGATCGTGTAGATTCTGTATATGAGGACTGCTATTACCTATTTGGAATCTTCTAAACCCTGATTCTTGGTTTCCCCACAGGAGAGGGTCTGTTGATTTTTAGGACTGAGGACTGCTATAACCCCATTTCTTTTTCTTCCTTGGCAAGGGGTCGTGTATTTTCCTGAATATTGAGACTCTCATTACATAGGTCCTGCTTCGAAACTCTGATTCTTTTTTTGCCCTTTCCAAGATGCCCTGTAGATTTTTGGGATTGACGACTCGTGTAACCCAGATTCCTTATTCTTTCTTAGCAAAAGGTCATGTAGATGCCTGTGTATAAGGACTCCATTTCTCCAGATTCATGCATAAAACACCCTGATTCATGTTTAGCCCATAGCAAGACGACCTGAAGTTTTTTGGGATTGAGGACACGAGTAACGCAGATATCTTATTCTTACAAGCAATAGGCAGTGACGTTTCCAGTATATGAAGACTCCCATTACCCAGACTCCTAATTTAAAAACCTGATTCGTGATTACCTATTAGGGAGATGGACTGTAGTTTTTGGATTGAGGACTCATGTAACCAGGATTCCTTATATTTTCTCAGCAATATGACGTGTAGTTTCCTGTATATGATGACTCCCATTACCAACTTCCTGCTTCACTGTGCAGGATGCCGAGAATTTCCTGGTGACCGAGAATTCCAGTTGTTTGGATATCAAGAGAAAGACTCCCATAATGTTCTTTGGGAATTGGAATCCAAGATTCCCGGATCCCCTTAACATGACCTCCCCAAGGTGTGGAATCTTCAAAACCCAACATCCAAATTTCCTCCTGCCAGCCCACAAGATTTTCTGTAGTTTGAGGTCACCTGAATCAAGGGATTTTGTACCAATATGCCTTTTGATACTGGGGAACATGATTATGGTGGTAGATGTTCCTGGAAACAAAAGGATTTGTAGTGCCAGATCCTTGATTACAACTAACAAGATTACCAGAAAGTTCCTGTGAATCCGTAATGACAGATTTAGCATACCAACGGAGAACGTAACTCTGAAAAATGTAGGAAGCCAGAAGCCAGATGGCTGATTAAACCTTATCAAGAGGCCCTGTAGATTACAGATAATGAGAACTCCTCGAACCGGATATTCTTTTCAGTCTCAGCAAGATGCCCTGATTTTTCCTGTCGATGTGGATTCCAAACTCTTTGTACAAAAAGACAGATGCCCAGAAATTTCCTAGGGACGTGGAATACATGTTTCCTGGTTACCTTTAAAAATACATACTAAACATTTGGCAACTGCAAAACCCTTGTCCCCTCTCAAAATTTAAAGAGAAACGGAAGACGAAGGATTACAGGGTTCACCTTAAGACCAGAGTTACATCCAAATATGGCAAGAAAATTATTTTTGTCCTGTTTTCTGGCCTAGTTGTTCCGAGGAACCTAACGGACTTGGAGTCCCCCATACCCGTTTACAACTTTCAAGAGGACCAGAATGTTGCTGGAGTCCTGAAATGACTGATTCGTAATATCCGCATGCTAAATTGCTCCGAAACATTTGGGCATCTTGAATCCCTGTTTCTTGTTTGTTTCATAGCAGACACGCTGGGATTTTTTTGGATTGAGGACTCGTACAAAACACATTCTTTTTTCTTCCTTAGTTAGAGGCCGTGTAGTGTCCTGTATATGAGGACTCTCCTTCCCTAGATTCCTGTTTGGAAACCCTGATTCTTGTTTAGCCCTTAGTAAGGCGCCATGTAGATTTGTAATAGAGGAACCATGGAAAACAGATTTCTTCTTTTTTTAGCAAGAGGCCATGTAGTTTCCTGTATATGAGGACGGCTATTACCCAAATTTATGCCTCGAATCCCTGATTGTTCTTTAGCCGTCAGCAAGATGCCCTGTAGATTGTCAGGACTGAGGACTCATATAACCCAGATTCCTTATTTTTAGCAACAGCCGTTCAGTTGCCTGTGTATGATTACTCCGTTTCCCAGATACATGCTTCAAAACCCTGATGCTTGTATACACCTTATGAAGATGCCGTGTAGTTTTTTAGGGGATTGAGAACATATGTAACCCAGATTACTTATTCTTTCTTAGGGAAAGTCCGTGCAGTTGCCTGTATATGAGGATTTCATTTACCTAGATTATGCTTCAAAAACCCAAATGCGTATTTAGCCCTTAGCAAGACACACTGAAGTTTTTTTGGGAATATAAGACACGTGTAAACCAGATTCCTTATTTCTCCTTAGCAATATACCGTGCAGTTTCCTGTATATGAGGATTCCCATTATCCAGATTCCTACTACCAAACCCTGATTTGTGGTTCTCTCTTAGCAAGATGCTCTGTATGTTTTTGGGATGGAGGACTCGTGTAACCAAGATTCCTTATTCTTCCGTAGGAAGAGGTTCCGTAGTGTTCTGTGTATGATGACTCTGATTATTGAAATCCCTGTTTCATCTCAGTAAACGCCGAGACATTTCCTGGTGACCTAGAATTCCAGTTACTTGGATATCAAGAGAAATACTGCCATGAAATTCTTCTGGAATTGGAACTCAAGATTCCTGGTTCCCTTTTCAAAAGACAGCTTAAAAATGTGGTGACATAGAATCCCAAATTACTGTTTAAACCTTATCAAGAGACCTTGTAGATTTAGGCGATTGAGAACTCCAAGAACTAGATTCCCTTTCCGTTCTCAGAAATATGCCCTGATTTTCCCTGTCTTTATGGATTCCAAAGCTCTGTATACAATAATGCAGATGCCCAGATGTTTCCTAGGGACGTAGAATCCATGATTCCTGGTTACATTTTAATAATTTGTACTAATATTTGGCTAGTTCAAAACCTCGTCCCCTCTCCAAATAAATGTACAAACGGAATCTTAAGGATTATCAAGTTCATTTTAAGACCAGATTTACATACAAATACGGCAAGAAGATACTTTTCTTCGGGGAATCTAGCCTTAGTTGTCCTGAAGAACCTAAGGGACTTGTACTACCAAATACGCGTTTACAACTCTCAAGAGGACTGGAATGTTCCAGGAGTCCTGAAACGACTGTTTTATAATACCCACAAGCCAAATACCTCCAAAACATAAGACGAGCTCGAAGTCCTGATTCTTGTTTCTCCCGTAGCAAGAACCACTGAGAATTTTTCGGGTTGGGGACTAGTGTATCACATATTCCTATTTTTTCCTTAGCGAGGGGCCGTGTAATATCCTTTATATGAGGACTCCCTTTCCCCAGAATCCTGATTGGAAACCTTGATTCTTGTTTAGCCCTTAGCAAGATGTCATGTAGATATTGTGATGGAGGACCCGTGTAAAACAGGTTTCTTATTTCTCCTAAGCTAGAGATCATGTAGATTCTGTATATGAGGACTGGTATTACCTATGTTGCATCTTCTAAATCCTGATTCTTGTTTACCCGCAGCAGATGGCCTTTAATTTTAAGGACTGAGGACTGCTATAACTCCGATTCCTTTTCTTCCTTGGCAAGGGACCATGTATTTTCCTGTATATTAGGACTCTCATTACATAGATCCTGCTTCAAAACTCTGATTCTTTTTTATCCCATTCCAAGATGCCCTGTAGATTTTTAGGAATGAGGACTCGTGTAATCCAGATTCCTTATTCTTTCTTAGCAAAAGATCATGTAGTTGCCTGTATATAAGGACTCCACTTCCCCAGATTCATGCTTAAAGCACCCTGATACGTGTTTAGCCCATAGCAGGCTGACCTAAAGTTTTTTGAGATGGAGGACACGAGTAACGCAGATTCCTTATTCTTACTTAGCTTTTGGAAGTCAAATTTCCTGTATGTGAGGAATCCCAATACCCAGATTCTGACTTCAAAAACCTGATTCATGGTTACCTCTTAGGAAGATGGCCTGTAGTTTTTGGGATTGAGGACTCATGTACCAAGATTTTTTATACTTTCTTAGCAATATTACATGTTGTTTATTGTATATGACGACTCCCAATACCCAGCTTCCTCCTTCACTCAGCAGGATGCCGAGACAGTTCTTGGTCACCGAGAATTCCAGTTCTTTGGATATCAGGAGAAAGAGGCCTGTAATGTTCTTTGGGAACTGGAATCCAAGATTTTTGATTCCCCTTCCAAAGACTTCCCCAAAATGTGGAATCTTCAAAACCCAACATCCCAATTCCGACCTTCCCACCCAAAATTATTTTCTGTAGTTTGAGGTCACAAGAATCGAGGGATTTTGTGCTAATATGACTTTTGATTCTGGGGAACATGATTATGGTCGTAAATATTCCTAGGACACAAAAGCATTTGTAGGGACAGATACTTGTTTGCAACTAAGAAAAGGACCAGAATGTTACTGTGGATCTGTAATGACAGATTTAACGCATTCAGGGAGAAAGTAGCTCTGAAAAATATAGGGACCCAGATGCCCAGATTGCTGATTAAACCTTATCCAGATGCCCTGTAGATTCCGGTTAATGCGAACTCCTAGACCGGATTTCCTTTTCATTCTCAGCAAGATGCCCTGATTTTCCCTCTTGATGTGGATTCCAAACTCTGTATACAAAAAGACAGAGGCCCAGAAGTTTCCTAGGGACGTAGAATCCATGATTCCAGGTTACCTTTAAAAATACGTACTAAACATTTGGCAACTGCAAATCCCATGTACCCTCCAAAATAAAAAGAGAAACGGAAGGTGAAGGATGACAGGGTTCACCTTAAGACCAGTGTTGCATCCAAATATGGCAAGAAGATTCTTTTTATCCTGGACACTGGCCTTAGTTGTTCTGAGGAACCCAAAGGACTCGGAGTGCCTGAAACCGGTTTACAACTTTCAAGAGGACCAGAATGTTGCTGGAGTCTTGAAATGTCTGATTTATAATCTGCATTCAAAATTGCTGTGAAATACTTGGGGAGTTCGAAGCCCTGTGTCTTTTTTGTCCCATAGCAGACAGCCTGGGAATTTTTTGTAATGAGGCTTCATACAACAAAGATTCTTTATTCTTCCTTAGTTAGAGACCATGTAGTGTCCTGTATAGGAGGACTCTCTTTCCCTAGATTCCTGTTTTGAAACCCTCATTCTTGTTTACCCATTAGTAAAACGTCATGTAGATTTTTTGATAGAGGAATCATGTAAAAAAGATTTCTTATTTTTCCTTAGCAAGAGGTCTTGTAGATTCCTGTATATGAGGACTGCTATTACCCACATTCATGCCTTGAATCCCTGATTCTTCTTTAGCCATCAGCAAGATGCCCTCTAGACTTTCAGGACTGAGGACTCGTATAACCCAGATTCCTTATTTTTAGCAAGAGCTGTGCAGTTGCCTGTATATGAGTACTCCCTTTCCCAGCTACATGCGTCGAAACCCTGATGCTTGTTTAGACCTTAGGAAGACACCGTGTAGTTTTTTGTGGATTGAGAACACATGTCACCCAGATTCCTTATTCTTTCTTAGGAAAAATCCGTGCTGTTGCAGGTATATGAGGATTTCATTTCCCTAGATTATACTTCAAAAACCCAAATTCGTTTTTAGCCTTTAGCAAGACACCCTGAAGTTTTTGGTCATTGAGGACACGTGTAAACCAGATTCCTCATTCTTCTTAATCAAAAGACAGTGCAGTTTCCAGTATATGAGGACTCCCATTATCCAGATACCTACTCCCAAACCCTGATTGGTGGTTATCTCTTAGCAAGGCTTTTGGGATGGAGGACTCGGGTAAGCAAGATTCCTTATCCTTCCATAGCACCAGGTCTTGTAGTGTTCTCTATATAAGGACTCCCATTATTGAAATTCCTGCTTAATTCTCATCAAGACACCGAGACATTTCCTGGTGATCTAGATTTCTAGTTGCTTGGATATCAAGAGAAAGACTCCCATAAAGTTCTTGTTGAATTGAAACCCAAGGTGCCTGGTTCCTCTTTCAAAGACACCCTAATAATGTGGCGACATGCCCTGTAGATTTTTGGGATTGAGGACTCATATAACCCAGATTCCTTATTATTTCTTAGCAAAAGGTCATGTATTTGCCTATATATAAGGACTCCATTTCCCCAGATTCATGCTGCAAACACCCTGATTCGTGTTTAGCCCATAGCAAAACGACCTGAAGTTTTTTTTTGTGATTGAGGACATGATTAACGCAGATTCCTTATACTTACTTAGCAATAGGCAGTGAAGTTTCCTGTATGTGAGTACTCCCATTACCTGGATTCCTACTTCAATACGTGATTCGTGGTTATCTCTTAGGGAGACGGCCTGTAGTTTTTGGGATTAGGACTCATGTAACCAAGATTCCTTATACTTCCTTAGCAATATGACATGTAGTTTCCTGTATATGACGACTGCCATTAACCAGGTTTCTGCTTAACCCTGCAGAATGCTGAGACAGTTCCTGGCTACCGAGAATTCCAGTTGTTTGGATATCATGAAAAAGACCCCCATAATGTTCTTTTGGAACTGGAATCCAAGGTTTCTGATTCCCCTTCAAAAGACCTCCCAAAAATGTGGAATCTCCAAAACCCAACATCCCAATTCCAACTGCACACCCACAAGAATTTTCTGTAGATTTAGGTCACCAGAATCGAGGGATTTTGTAACAATATGCCATTTGATTCTGGGAACATGATTATGGTCGTAGATGTTCCTAGGACACAATAGGATTTGTACGACTGATCCTTCTTTACAACAAACAAGAGGACCAGAAAGTTCCTGTGGATCTGTAATGACAGATTTAGCATATCCACGGAGAAAGTAGCTCTGAAAAATGTTGGGACCCAGAGCCCAGATTGCTGATTAAACCTTATCAAGTGGCCCTGTAGATTCTAGTTAATGCGAACTCTTAGAACCGGATTTTCTTTTCGTTTTCAGCAAGATGTCCTGATTTTCCCTCTCGATGTGGATTCCAAACTCTGTATACAAAAAGACTCGCTTTCCCTAGATTCCTGTTTTAAAACCCTGATTCCTGTTTACCACTTACTAAGACGCCATGTAGATTTTTTGATAGAGGAACCGTGTAAGAAATATTTCTTCTATTTTCGTACCAAGAGACCATGTAGTTTCCTGTATATGAGGACTGCTATTTCCCACATTCATGCCTCAAATCCCTGATTCTTCTTTAGCTGACAGGAAGATGTCATGTAGACATTCAGGAATGAGGACTCATATAACCCAGATTCCTTATTTTTAGCAACAGCCGTGTAATTGCCTGTATATGAGTACTCCGTTTCCCAGATACATGCGTCAAAAACCTGACGCTTGTTTAGACCTTAGGAAGACGTCGTGTAGTTTTTTGGACATGGAGAACACATGTCACCCAATTTCCTTTTCTTTCTTTGGAAATTTCCGTTCAGTTGCAGGTACATGAGGATTTCATTTCCCTAGATTATGCTTCAAAATCCAAATTCGTGTTTAGCCCTTAGCAAGACACCCTGAAGTTTTTTGGGGGATTGAGGACACGTGTAAGCCAGATTCCTTATGCTTCCTAAGCAAAAGACAGTACAGATTCCTGTGTATGAGGACTCCCATTATCCAGATACCTACTCCCAAACCCTGATTGGTGGTTATCTGTTAGCAAGACTCTCCGTAGGTTTTTGGGATAGAGGACTCGGGTAAGCAAGATTTCTTATCCCTCCATAGCACCAGGTCATGTAGTGTTTGGTATATTAGGACTCCCATTATTGAAATTCTTGCTTAATTCTCAGCAAGTCGCCGAGATATTTCCTGGTGACCTAGAATTACAGTTTCTTGGATATCAAGAGAAAGACTCCCATAAAGTTCTTGTGGAATTGGAACCCAAGATTCCTGGTTCCCCTTTCAAAGACACCCTAGTAGTGTGGCGACATAGAAGCCCAGATTGCTGATTAAACCTTATCAAGAGACCTTGTAGATTTAGGCGATTTAGAACTCCAAGAACCGAATTCCCTTTCCGTTCTCAGCAAGATGCCCTGATTTTCCCTGTCTATGTGGATTCGAAAACTGTGTATACAAAAATGCAGATGCCCACTTGTTCCCAAGGACGTAGAATGCATAATTCCTGGTTACATTTCAATAATTCTTACTTAATATTTGGCAACAGCAAAACCCTCGGCCCCTCTCCAAATAAAAGTACAAACAGAAATTTATTGAAATTCCTGTTTCATTCTCAGCAAGACGTCGAGACATTTCCTGGTGACCTAGAATTCCAGTTGCTTGGATATCAAGAGAAAGACTCCCATAAATTTCTAGTAGAATTGGAGCCCAAGATTCTTGGTTCCCTTTCAAAGATACCCTAATAATGTGGTGACATGCCCTGTAGTTTTTTGGGATTGAGGACTCGTGTAACCCAGATTCCTTATTCCTTCTTATCAAAAGGTGATGTAGTTGCCTGTATATGAGGACTCCATTTCCCCAGATTCATGCTTAAGACACCCTGATTCGCGTTTAGCCCATACAAGATGACCTGAAGTTTTTTTGGGATTGAGGACACGAGTAAAGCAGACTCCTTATTCTTATTTAGCAAAGGGCAGTGAAGTTTCCTGTATGTGAGGACTTCCATTACCCAAATTCCTACTCCAAGAACCTGATTGGTGGCTATCTCTTAGCAAGGCACTCTGTACCTTTTTGGGATGAGGACTCGTGTAACCAAGATTCCTTATACTTCGGTAGAAACTGGTCATGTAGTGTTCTGTATATGAGGACTCCCATAACTGAAATTACTGCTTCATTTCCGCAAGACACCGGGAACTTTCCTGGTGGCCTAGGATTCCAGTTGCTTGGATATCAAGAGAAAGACTCCCATAAAGTTCTTACCGAATTGGAACACAAGATTACTGGTTCCCTTTTCAAAAAACACACTAAAAACGTGGCGACATAGAAGCCCGGATTCCTGATTAAATCTTATCAAGGGAACTTGTAGATTTAGGTTATTGAGAACTCCAAGAACCGGATTCCCTTTCCTTTCTCAGCAAGATGCCCTGATTTTCCCTGTCGATGTGGATTCCAAAACTCTGTATACAAAAATGCAGATGCCCAGATGTTTCCTAGGGACGTGGAATCAATGATTCCTGGTTACATTTTACTAATTCGTACTAAATATTTGGCAACTGCAAAACCCTTGACCCCTATCCAAATAAAAGTAGAAAGGGAAATTTAAGGATTACCAAGTTCATCTGAAGATCAGAGTTACATCCAAATACGACAGGAAGATACTTTTGTTCCGGTAATCTGGCCTTAGTTGTCTTGAGGAACCTAAGTGACTTGTATGACCAGATACCCTTTTACAACTCTCAAGAGGATGAGAATGTTGCTGGAGTCCTGAAAAGACTGATTCATAATACCCACAAGCCATATATCTCCAAAACATGAGACGAGCTCGACGCCCTGATTCTTGTTTATCCGGTAGCAAGACACCCTGAGAATTTTTCAGATTGGGGACTAGTGTATCACAGATTCCTTATTGTTCCTTAGCGATGGGCCGTGTATTGTCCTGTATATGAGGACTCCCTTTCCCCTGAACCCTGATTGGAATCCCGGATTCTTGTTCAGCCATTAGCAAGATGTCATGTAGATATTGTGACGGAGGTACCGTGTAAAACAGGTTTCTTATTTCTCCTTAGCAAAAGATAGTGTAGATTCTGTATATGAGGACTGCTATTACCTATGTTGCAGCTCCTTAATCCTGATTCTTGTTGAGCCCACAGCAGATGGCCTGTTGACTTTTAGGACTGAGGACTGCTATAAACCCGATTCTTTTTCTTCCTTGGGAAGGGGCCATGTATTTTCCTGTATATTATGTCCCTCATTACATAGACCTGCTTCGAAACTCTGATTCCTTTTTAGACCTTTCAAAGATGCCCTGTAGATTTTTGGGATTGAGGACTCGTGTATCCCAGATTCCTTATTCTTTCTTAGCAACTGTTCATGTAGTTGCCTTTATATAAGTACTCCATTTCCCCAGATTCATGCTTAAAACAACCTGATTCGTATTTAGCCCATAGCAAGACGACCTGAAGTTTCTTTGGGATTGAGGACACGAGTAACGTTGATTCCTTATACTTCCTTAGCAATATGATGTGTAGTTTCGTGTATGTGAGGACTCCCATTACTCAGCTTCCTGCTTCAGTCTGCAGGATGCCGATACAGTTCCTGGTGACCGAGAATACCACTTGTTTGGATATCAAGAGAAAGACTCCCATAATGTTCTTTGGGTACTGGAATCCAAGATTCCTGGATCTCCTTCACAAGACCTCCCCAAAATGTGGAATCTTCAAAACCCACAATCACAATTCCGACCTGCCCGCCCACAAGAATTTTCTGTAGTTTGAGGTCACTTCAAATGAGGGATTTTGTACCAATATGCCTTTTGATTCTGGAGAACATGATTATGGTCATAGATCTTCCTAGCACACAAAGGGATTTGTAGAGTTCCATCCTTGATGACAATGAACAAAAGGACCAGATAGTTTCTGTGCATCTGTAATGACAGATTTATTGTATCCACGGAGCAAGTAGCTCTGAAAAATGTAGGGACCCAGAAGCCTGGAATGCTGATTAAACCTTATCTAGAGGCAATGTAGATTCCGTTTAATGAGAAAACCTAGAAACGGAATTTTCTTTTCATTCTCAGCAAGATACCCTGATTTTCCCTGTCGATGTGGATTCCAATCTCTGTATACAGCAAGACAGATGCCCAGAAGTTTCCTAGGGACATAAAATCCATGACTCCTGGTAACATTTAAAAATAAGTACTAAACATTTGGGAACTTCAAAACCCTTGTCTCCTCTCAAAATACAAACAGAAACGGAAGGGAATGGAATACAGGGTTCACCATAAAACCAGAGTTACATCCACATATGGCAAGAAGATACCCTTTGTCCTGGAATCTGGCTTTAGTTGTTCCGAGGTACCTAACGACCTTGGATTGCCCGATAGCCGTTTACAACTTTCAAGAGGACCATAATGTTGCTAGAGTCCTGAAATCAGCAATTTGTAATATCCACATGCTAAATTGCTCCGAAATATTTGAGGAGCTCGAAGCCCTGTTTCTTGTTTGTCCCATTGCAGACACCCTGGGAATTTATTAGATTGAGGACTCATACAACCAAGATTCTGTTTCATCCTTAGTTGGAGGCTGTGTAGTGTCCTGTATGTGAGGACCTTCTTTCCCTTGATTCCTGTTTCGAAACCCTGATTCTTGTTTAGCCCTTAATAAGACGCCATGTAGATTTTTTTGATAGAGGAAGCTTGTAAAGCAGATTTCTTCAGTTTCCTTAGCCAGAGGCCATGTAGTTCCCTGTATATGAGGATTACTATTACCCACATACAAGCCTCGAATCTCTGATTCTTCGTTAGCCCTCAGCAAGATGCCCTGTAGATTTTCAGGACTGAGGACTCGTATAACCCAGATTACTTACTTTTAGCAACAGCCGTGCAGTTTCCTGTATATGAGTGCTCCCTTTCCCAGATACATGCGTCGAAACCGTGATGCTTGTTTAGACCTTAGGAAGACCCGGTGTAATTTTTTGGTGATTGAGAACACGTCACCAAGATTCCTTATTCTTTCCTAGGAAAATTCCATGTAGTTTTCTGTATATGATGATTTCATTTCCCTAGATTATTCTTCAGAAACCCAAATTCGTGTTTAGCCTTTAGCAAGACACCCTGAAGTTTTATTTGGGATTGAGGACGTGTGTAAATTAGATTCCTTATTCTTTCTTAGCAATAGACACTGCAGTTTCCTGTATATGAGGACTAACATTATCCAGATTCCTACTCCCAAAACCTGATTGGTGGTTATCACTTAGCAAGAGGCTCTGTATAGTTTTGGGATGGAGGAGTCGTTTAACCAAGATTCCTTTTTCTTCTGTAGCAACAGGTCGTGTAGTGTTCTGTATAGGAGGACTCCCATAACTGAAATTCCTTCTTCATTCTCCGTAAGACGTCGAGACATTTCCTAGTGACATAGGATTCCAGTTGCTTGGATATTAAGAGATAGACTCTCATAAAGTTCTTGTGTAATTGGAACCCAAGATTCCTGGTTCTCTTTTCAAAAGATATACTAAAAATGTGGCGACATAGAAACCCAGATTGCTGATTAAATCTTATCAACATACCTTGTACATTTAGGCGATTGAGAACTCCAAGAAACGGATTCCATTTCCCTCCTCAGCAAGGTGTCCTGATTTTCCCTATGTGGATTCCAAATCTCTGTATACAAACATGCAGATGCCCAGATGTCTCCTAGGGTCCTGGAATCTATGATTCCTGGTTACGTTTTTATAAGTCGTACTATATATTTGGCAAATGCAAAACCCTCAGCCCGTCTCCAAATAAAAGTACAAATGGAAATTTAAGGATTACCAAGTTCATCTTTAGACCAGAGTTCCATCCAAATACGGCAAGAAGATACTTTTGTTCCAGGAATCTGGCCTTAGTTTTTCCGAGGAACCTAAGAGACTTGTACTACCAAATACACGTTTACAACTCTAGGACAAGAATGTTGCTGGAGTCCTGAAAAGACTGATCCATAATACTCGCAAGCCACATATCTCCAAAACATGAGATGAGCTCGAAGCCCTGATTCTTGTTCATCCTGTAGAAAGGCACTCTGAGACTTTCTCGGGTTGGGGACTAGTGTATCACAGATCCCTGATTCTTCCTTAGCGAGGGGCCATGTAATGTCCTATATATGAGGACTCCCTTTCCCCAGAACCCTTTTTGGAAACCCTGATTTTTTACATCCCTTAGCAAGATGTCATTTAGATATTGTGATGGAAGAACCGTGCAAAACATGTTTCTTACTTCTCCTTAGCAAGAGAATATGTAGATTCTGTATATGAGGACTGCTAATACCTATGTTGCAGTTCCGAAAACCTGATTCTTGTGAGCCCACAGCAGATAGACTGTTGATTTTTAGGACTGAGGGTTGCTATGACCCCGATCCTTTTTCTTCCTTGGAAAGGGGCCCTGTATATTCCTGTATATTAGTACTCCGAATACATAGATCCTGCTTCGATGCTGTGATTCTTTTTAAGCCCTTTCCCAGATGCCCTTTAGATTTTTGGTATTGAGGACACGTGTATCCCAGATTCATTATTCTTTCTTAGCAAAATTTCATGTACTTGCCTGTATATAAGGACTCCATTTCCCCAGATTCATGCTTAAAACACCCTGATTCGTGTTTAGCCCATAGCAAGAAGACCTGAATTTTTTTGGGATTGAGGACATGAGTAACGCAGATTCCTTATTGGTACTTAGTAAATGGCTGTGAAGTTTCCTGTATGTGAGAACTTCCATTACCCAGATTCCTACTCCAAAAATCTGATTCGTGGTTACCTCTGAGGAAGACGCCCTGTAGTTTTTGGGATTGAGGACTCATGTAACCGAGATTCCTTATACTTCCTTAGTAATACGCCGTATAGTTACTTATATATGACGACTCCCATTACCCACCTTCCCGCTTCACTCTGCAGGATACCGAGACAGTTTCTGGTGACTGAGAATACCAGTTGTTTGGATATGAAGGGTAAGACTCCCATAATGTTCTTTGGGAACTGGAATTCAAGATTCCTGGTTCCCCTTCACAAGACGTCGCCAAAAGTTGGAATCTTCAAAACTCAACATCCCAATTCCGACCTGCCCACCCACAAGAATTTTCTGTAGTTTGTGGTCAAATGAATCAAAGGATTTTGTACCAATATGCCATTTGATTCTGGGGAACATGATTATGGTCGTAGATGTTCCTAGGCACAAAAGGATTTGTAGGGCCAGATCATTGATTACAACGAACAAGAGGACCAGAAAGTTCCTGTGGATCTGTAATGACAGATTTAGCGTATCCACGGAGCAAGTATCTCAGAAAAAAGTAGGGACCCAGAAGCCCAGATTGCTGTTTATACCTTATCAAGAGGCCCTGGAGATTCCAGTTAATGAGAAATCCTAGATCCGGATTTCCTTTTCGTTCTCAGCAAGATGCCCTGATTTTCCCTGTCAATGTCGATTCCAAACTCTGTATGCCAAAAGAAAGATGCCCAGAAGATTCCTAGGTACGTGGAATCCATGATTCCTGGTTATCTTTAAAAATACGCACTAAACATTTGACAACTGCAAAACCCTTGTCCCCTCTCAAAATAAAAACAGAAACAGAAGGGGAAGGATTATAATGTTCACCTTAACAACAGAGTTACATCCACATATGGCAAGAAGATTCCTTTTGTCCTGGAATCTGACCATAGTCATTCTGAGGAATGTAAGGTACTTGGATTGCCCGATAGCATTTACAACTTTCAAGAGGACCAGAATGTTGCTGGAGTCCTGAAATGACTGATTTGTAATATCTGCATGCTAAATTGTGCCGAAATATTTGGGGAGCTCAAGGCCCTGTTTCTTCTTTGTCCCATAGGAGACACCCTGGGAATTTTTTAATTGAGGACTCGTACAACCAAGATTCTTTTTCATCCTTACTTGGAGGCCGTGAAGTGTCCTGCGTGTGAGAGCTCTCTTTCCCTAGATTCCTGTTTCGAAACGCTGATTCTTGTTTAGCCCATTGTAAGACGCCATATAGATTTTCTGATAGAGGAACCGTGTAAAACATATTTCTTCTTTTTCTTTTCTTTTTTTTTAGTTGGAGTCTGACTCTGTCGCCCTGACTGGAGTGCAGTGGCTGCTCCTGGCCACTGCAGCCTCGACCTGCTGGGCTCCGGGGATCCTTCTGCCTCAGCCTTCCGGGTAGCTGGAATTACAGGCATGTGCTACCACACCCAGCTGATTTTTTATTTTTTTATTTATTGTAGAGATGAGGTCTGGTTGTCCAGGCGGGTCTTGAACCCGCGGGCTCAGGCAATCCACTCACCTCAGCCTCCCAAAGGTGTGGGATTACAGGCTGAGCCACCGAGCCTGGCTAGATTTGTTGATAGAGGAACGGTGTAAAACGGATTTCTTCTTTTTTCTTAGCAAAAGTCCATGTAGTTTCCTGTATATGAGGACTGCTATTACCCACATTCATGACTCGAATCCCTGATTCTTCTTTAGCCATCAGCAAGATGCCCTGTAAATTTTCAGGACCAGGGCTTGTATAACCGAGATTCCTTACTTTTAGCAACAGCTTTGCAGTAGCCTCCATATGAGTACTCCCTTTCCCAGATACATGCGTCGAAACCCTCATGCTTCTTTAGACCTTAGGAAGATGTCGTGTAATTATTTGTGGATTGAGTCACATCACCCAGATTCCTTATTCTTTCTTAGGAAAAGTCCGTGCAGTTGTCTGTATATGAGGATTTCATTTCCCTAGATTATGCTTCAGAAACCCAAATTCGTGTTTAGCCCTTAGCAAGACACTGTGAAGTTTTTTCAGGGGGGATTGAAGACACGTGTCAACCAGAATCCTTATTCTTCCATAGCAATAGACAGTGCAGTTTCCTGTATATGAGGACTCCCATTATCCAGTTTCCAACTCCCAAAACCTGATTGGTTGTTATCTCTTAGCAAGATGCTCTGTAGCTTTTTGGGATGGAGGACTCGTGTAACCAAGATTCCTTACTTTTCTTTAGCAACAGGTCGTGTAGTGTTCTCTATATGAGGACTCCCATAACTCAAATTCCTCTTTCATTCTCTGGAAAACACCGAGATATTTTCTGGTGTACTAGGATTCCAGTTGCTTGGATATCAAGAGAAAGATCCCCATAAAGTTCTTTTGGAATTGGAACCCAAGATTCCTGGTTACGATTTCAAAAGACACACTAAAAATGTGGCGACATAGAAGCTCAGATTGTTGATTAAACCTTATCAAGAGACGTTGTAGATTTAGGCGATTCAGAACTCCAAGAACCGGATTCCCTTTCCGTTCTCAGCAAGATTCCCTGATTTTCCCTGTCTATGTTGATTCCAAAATAGTATATACAAAAATGCAGAAGCCCAGAAGTTTCCTAGGGACGTGGAATCCATGATTATTGGTAACATTTTAATAAATCCTACTAAATATTTGGCAACTGCAAAACCCACCGCTCCTCTCCAAATAAATGTTTAACCAAAATTTAAGGCTTACCAAGTTCATCTTCAGACCAGAGTTACATCCAAATATGGCAAGAAGATACTTTTGTTCCGGGAATCTGGCCTTAGTTGTCCTGAAGAACCTAAGCGACTTCTACTACCAGTTACCTGTTTATAACTCTCAAGAGGACCAGAATGTTGATGGAGTCCTGACAAGACTGATTCATAATACCCACAAGCCAAATATCTCCGAAATATGAGGCGAGCTTCAAACCCTGATTCTTTTTTATCCCGTAGCAAGACATCCTGAGAACTTTTCGGATTTGGGACTAGTGTATCACAGCTTCCTTATTCTTCCTTAGTGAGGGGCCGTGTAATTTATTGTATATGAGGTCTCCCTTTCCCTAGAACCTTGTTTAGAAACCCTGAATCTTGTTTAGCACTTAGCAAGATGTAATGTAGATATTGTGATGGAGGAACCTGTAAAACAGGTTTCTTATTTCTCCTTAGCAAGAGATCGTATAGATTCTGTATATAAATACTGCTATTACCTATGTTGCAGCTTCTAAACTCTGATTCTTGTTGAGCCAACAGCTGATGGCCTGTTGATTTTTAGAACTGAGGACTGCTATAACCCCTATTCTTTTTCTTCCTTGGCAAGGGGTCTTGTATTTTCCTGTATATTAGGATTCTAATTACATAGATCCTGCTTCAAAACTCTGATTATTTTTTAGCCCTTTCCAAGATGCCCTGTAGATTTTTGGGATTGAGGACTCATGTAACCTAGATTCCTTATGCTTTCTTAGCACAAGGTCTTATAGTTGCCTGTATATAAGGCCTCCATTTCCCAAGCTTCATGCTAAACACAACCTGATTCGTGTTTAGCCCATAGCAAGACGACCTAAAGTTTTTGTGGGATTAAGGACACGAGTATCGCGGATTACTTATTCTTACTTAGCAATAGGCAGTGAAGTTTTCTGTATGTGAGGACTCCCATTACCCAGATTCCTACTTCAAATCCTGATTCGTGGTTACCTCTTAGGAAGATGGCCTGTAGTTTTTTGGTTTGAGGACTCATGTAACCAAGATTCCTTATACTTCCTTAGCAATATGAATTGCAGTTTCCTGTATATGACGACTCCCATTACACAGCTTCCCGCTTCACTCAGCAGGATGTCGAGACAGTTCCTGGTGACTGAGAATTCCAATTGTTTGGATATCAAGCGAAAGACTCCCATAATGTTCTTTGTGAACTGGAATCCAAGATTCATGGCTCCCCTTCACAAGACCTCCCCAAAATGTGGAATCGTCAAAACCCAACATCCCAATTCCGACCTGCCTGCCCACATGAATTTTCTGTAGTTTGAGGTCACCTGAATCTAGGGATTTTGTACCAATATGCCTTATGATTCCGAGGAACATGATTATGGTCATAGATGTTCCTAGAACACAAAAGGATTTGTAGGGCCAGATCCTTGATTACGACTAACAAGAAGACCAGAAAGTTCCTGTGGATCTGTTATGACAGATTTGGTGTATCAACATAGCAAGTAACTCGAAAAATTTAGGGACCCAGAAGCCCAGATTGCTAATTAAACGTTATCAAGAGGTCCTGGAGATTCCATTTAATGAGAACTCCTAGAACCGGATTTCCTTTTCGTTCTCCGCAAGATGCCCTGATTTTCCCTGTCGATGTGGAATCCAAACTCTGTATATAAAAAGACAGACGCCCAGAAGTTTCCTAGGAACGAGGAATCCATGATTCCTGGTTACCTTTAAAAATAGGTACTAAACATTTGGCAATTGCAAAAGCCTTGTTCCCTCTCAAAATAAAAAGAAAAACAGAAGGGAAGGATTACAGGGTTCACCTTAAGACCAGAGTTATATTCACATATGGAAAGAAGATTATTTTTGTCCTGGAATCTGGCCTTAGTGTTCCAAGGAACCTAACTGACTTGGAGTGCCTGATACCCGTTTACAACTTTCAAGAAGACCAGAATGTTGCTGGAGTCCTGAAATGACTGAATCGTTATATCTGCATTCTAAATTGCTACAAAACATTTGGAGAGCTCAAAGCCCTGTTTCTTGTTTGTCCCATACCAGACAACCTGGGAATTTTTTGGATTGAAGTCTCGTACAACAGAGATTCTTTATTCATCCTTTGTTGGAGGCCATATAGTGTTCTGTATGTGAGGAGTCTCTTTCCCTAGATTCCTGCTTCGAAACCCTAATTCTTGTTTAGCCCTTAGTAATATGCCATGTAGATTTTTTTAAATCTCTGCATTGATTTTCTTTTTTTTTGAATTTTTTTATATGACGTTGTTGGGTACAGTTAAGGATTAGGTATACAACTGCGTTTCATTCAGGCACCCTGTTGATATGGGGTGTTTCTCCCTTTCTAGACATATATTTGCTTCTGATAATCCCATCTCCCTCCTCCCACCATAATTTCCTAGTAAGGTCAGTCATTTTCGTATAATATTGCATTGGATATTTAAGGTCCATTATATGTGTGAGAACATGTGATATTCGGATCTTTGATTCTGTGAGAGGTCACACAGTATTATAGACTCTAGCCATTGCTGTGAAATTCATGATTTTGCTCTTTTTTATGGCTGTATAGCATTCCATCGTGTATACATACCACATTTTTTAAATCCAGTCCTCTTTTGATGGGCAGCATGGCTGTTTCCAGGTTCTTACTATTTTGAACAATGATGCAATAAACATGCGTGTGCAGGTATCTTTTTTATGGAGTGATCTGTGTTCTTCAGGATATATTCCCAGTATGGGGATTGCAGGGTCTTATGGGAGGTTGGTATTTAGAGCTTTTAGGACTCGCCACACTGCTTTCCACAGAGATTGCACTAGTTTACACTCCCACCAATAGTGTAGAAGTGTTCCCTTTTCATCACAACCTCTCCAGCATCTGATATTTATTGACTTGTTGATAATTGCCATTCTGACTGGGGTTAGGTGGTATCTCAGTGTGATTTTGATTTGCATCTCCCTGTTGATTAGTGAGGTTGAACATTTCTTCAGGTGTTTGTTGGCTGCTCAGGTGTCTTCCTTTGTGAAGTGTCTGTTCATATCTTTTGCCCATTTTATAATGGGGTTGTTGGTTTTTTATCTTTTCAGCACGTTTGAGTTCATTGTAGATCCAGGATGTTAAGCAATTGTCAGACCTGAAGTTGGCAAATACGTTTTCCCAGTCTGTAGGCTGTCACCCTGCTCTCTTGATGGTTTCTTTGGCTTTGCAGAAGCTTGTCAGTTTAATAAGTTCCCACTTGTCTATTTTCTCTCTTATGAGCTGTGGGTTTTGGATTTTATTCAGGAATTGGATGCCAGTTCCGATTTCCATGAGGGTATTTCCTTCATTTTCTAAGGTTCTTATGGTTTGAGGTTTTACATTTAGGTCTCTGATCCATTTGGAATTAACCTTTGTGCATGGGGATAAATAGAGGTCCTCTTTCACTCTTCTGCATATGGTCAGCCAGTTTTCCCAGCACCATTTACTGAATAGGTTCTCCTCTTCCCAGTGGTAGGTGGTGGAGGCTTTGTCAAAAATGAGTTGGTTGAGAAATGGAGGTTTTGCTTCTGGAATCTCAATTATATTCCATTGATCTATATGCCTGTTCCCATACCAATACCAAGCTGTTTTGATGATTGCACCTTTACAGTAAAGTTTTAAGTCTGGTAATGTGATGCCACCTGCTGTGTTTTATTTGCTGAGGATTGTTCAGGCTATTCTTGGACGTTTGTGTTTCCATATGAATTCCTGCATTGTTTTTTCTAGGTCTGAGAAGAAATTTGCTGGTAATTTGATGCGTATTGCATTGAATTAGTAGATTGCCTTAGGTAAGTTGGACATCTTCACAATGCTGATTCTTCCAATCCATGAGCATGGGATATTTTTCCACTTGTTTGTGTCAACTTTGATTTCTTTAAGCAGTGTTTTCTAGTTTTCGTTGTAAAGGTCTTTCACGACTCTGGTTAGGAAGTTGCCAAGGTATTTCATTTTTTTGTGGCTATTGTGAATGGAATTGTGTTTTTCAATTGGGTTTCTGTTTGTTTTTTATTGGTGTAGAGAAATGCGATTGTCACTTGTACATTTATTTCATAACCTGAGATTTGCCAAAGGCCTTTACCAGTGTAATGAGGTTTTTGACAGATTCTCTTGGGTTTTCAAGGTACACAATCATATCATCTGCAAAGTGAGATAACTTGACTTCCTCTTTTCCTATTTGGATACCCCTGATTGCCTTCTCTTCTCTGATTGTTTGAGCCAGGACTTCCAATACTATGTTGAACAGGAGGGGTGAGAGTGGGCATCCTTGTCTTGTTCCAGTTTTCAGGGGAAATAGTTCTAATTTTTGTCCATTTAGGAGTATGCTCGCTCTGGGGTTCTCGTAGATGGCTTTTACTATTTTGAGGTATGTTCCCCGTATGCCTAGATGTTCAAGGGTTTTTACCAAGAAGGGGTGCTGGATTTTATCAAAAGCTTTTTCTGCATCTAATT